>NC_084629.1:6024503-6064503 GCF_033978795.1 Nerophis ophidion
CTTGATAGTCCTTAAAGGCCTACTGAAACCCACTACTACCGACCATGCAGTCTCTTGATAGTCCTTAAAGGCCTACTGAAACCCACTACTACCGACCATGCAGTTTCTTGATAGTCTTTAAAGGCCTACTGAAACCCACTACTACCGACCATGCAGTCTCTTGATAGTCCTTAAAGGCCTACTGAAACCCACTACTACCGACCATGCAGTCTCTTGATAGTCCTTAAAGGCCTACTGAAACCCACTACTACCGACCATGCAGTCTCTTGATAGTCCTTAAAGGCCTACTGAAACCCACTACTACCGACCATGCAGTTTCTTGATAGTCTTTAAAGGCCTACTGAAACCCACTACTACCGACCATGCAGTCTCTTGATAGTCCTTAAAGGCCTACTGAAACCCACTACTACCGACCATGCAGTTTCTTGATAGTCTTTAAAGGCCTACTGAAACCCACTACTACCGACCATGCAGTCTCTTGATAGTCCTTAAAGGCCTACTGAAACCCACTACTACCGACCATGCAGTTTCTTGATAGTCCTTAAAGGCCTACTGAAACCCACTACTACCGACCATGCAGTTTCTTGATAGTCCTTAAAGGCCTACTGAAACCCACTACTACCGACCATGCAGTCTCTTGATAGTCCTTAAAGGCCTACTGAAACCCACTACTACCGACCATGCAGTCTCTTGATAGTCCTTAAAGGCCTACTGAAAGCCACTACTACCGACCATGCAGTCTCTTGATAGTCCTTAAAGGCCTACTGAAACCCACTACTACCGACCATGCAGTCTGATAGTTTATATATCAATGATGAAATATTAACATTGCAACACATGCCAATACGGCCTTTTTAGTTTACTAAATTGCCATTTTAAATGCCGCGCGAAGTATCCTGTTGAAATTGTCAGTATGATGACGTGTGCGCGCGACGTCACGGAATGTAGCGGACATTTTGTTCCAGTCCGATCCCAGCTATAAGTCGTCTGCTTTAATCGCATAAATACACAGTATTCTGGACATCTGTGTTGCTGAATCTTTTGCAATTTGTTCAATTAATAATGGAGACGTCAAAGAAGAAAGATGTAGGTGGGAAGCGGTGTATTTACGGCTGCCTTTAACAACACAAACACAGCCGGTGTTTCCTTGTTTACATTCCCGAAGGTGAAGCTTTACTATGGAACAGAGCGGTCAAGCGAACATGGATCCCGACCACATGTCAACCGGCAGGTTTTGGTGAGAAAATTGTGGTAATAAGTCGGCTCTTACCGTAGACATGAGCGGAGCTTGCGTCGTTCCTCGTGCACCTATCAAAGAGGCCTCCTCCGTACACACCCTTGGCCACACCCTTCCGACTTTCAGGTACAACTATATAATCTCACTAAAACACTAGTAACACAATAAGCAGATAAGGGATTTTCCAGAATTATCCTAGAAAATGTGTCTAATAACATCTGAATCGCTCCCACTGCACTCTTTTTTTTTCTCTTTTCTAGTCCTTCACTCTCACTATCCTCATCCACAAATCCTTCATCCTCGCTCAAATTAATGGGGAAATCGTCGCTTTCTCGGTCCGAATCGCTCTGACTGCTGGTGGCCATGATTGTAAACAATGTGAGGAGCTCCACAACCCGTGACGTCACGCGCACATCGTCTCCTACTTCCGGTACAGGCAAGGCTTTTTTATTAGCAACCAAAAGTTGCGAACTTTATCGTCGATGTTCTCTACTAAATCCTTTCAGCAAAAATATGGCAATAACGTGAAATGATCAAGTATCAAGGACTCTCTTGCCTCCTCACACCGGCCGCCCCCGACCGTCGGATGCTTACACCATGGAGGAGGGGGGAAAAAAAATAAAATCTCAGCTTTCGCCTCGTAGAAGAAACGTCGCTTCCCTCAGAGACACTGGCAGTCAACACCCCTCCGACTTTTAGGTTCTACAGGTACGACCATATAATCTCACTAAAACAGTAGTAACACAATAAGCAGATAAGGGATTTTCCAGAATTATCCTAGTAAATGTGTCTAATAACATCTGAATCGCTCCCACCGCTTTCGTCTTTCTTTTTTTTTTTAGTCCTTCATTCTCACTTTCCTCATCCACGAATCTTTCATCCTCGCTCAAATTAATGGGGAAATCATCGCTTTCTCGGTTCGAATCGCTCTCGCTGCTGGTGGCCATGATTGTAAACAATGTGAGGATGTGAGGAGCTCCACAACCCGTGACGTCACGCGCACATCGTCTCCTACTTCCGGTACAGGCAAGGCTTTTTTATTAGCGGCCAAGAGTTGCGAACTTTATCGTCGATGTTCTCTACTAAATCATCCATCCATCCATTTTCTACCGCTTATTCCCTTTCGGGGTCGCGGGGGGCGCTGGCGCCTATCTCAGCTACAATCGGGCGGAAGGCAGGGTACACCCTGGACAAGTCGCCACCTCATCGCAGGGCCAACACGAATAGACAGACAACATTCACACACTAGGGCCAATTTAGTGTTGCCAATCAACCTATCCCCAGGTGCATGTCTTTGGAAGTGGGAGGAAGCCGGAGTACCCCGAGGGAACCCACGCATTCACGGGGAGAACATGCAAACTCCACACAGAAAGATCCCGAGCCTGGATTTGAACCCAGGACTGCAGGTACTTCGTATTGTGAGGCAGACGCACTAACCCCTCTGCCACCGATTATCAAAAATAAATAAATTAATTAAAAAAAAGAAATACAAGAATAAAAATTTAAAGAAACAACAATAAAAATAAAATAAAATAAAAAACAATGTATGAATAGTGAAGTGAATTGAAGTGAATTATATTTATATAGCGCTTTTTCTCTAGTGACTCAAAGCGCTTTACATAGTGAAACCCAATATCTAAGTTGCATTCAAACCAGTGTGGGTGGCACTGGGAGCAGGTGGGTCAAGTGTCTTGCCCAAGGACACAACGGCAGAGACTAGGTTGGCAGAAGCGGGAATCGAACCTGCAACCCTACTAAATAATTTCAGCAAAAATATGGCAATATCGTGAAATGATCAAGTATGACACATAGAATGGACCTGCTATCCCCGTTTGAATAAGAACATCTCATTTCAGTAGGCCTTTAAGAAGTGCTTGAATTTGGCCATGGAAAAGGTGTACAAACCCTGTGTTTGCTATCATGTTTGCACCTGTTTTAGTATACGCAAACCTTTAGTAAATCAGGTCCGAAATCTTCATTGTGAACAGCAGCTAGCAAAATGCAGAATATTAATACCTCGATGACAATATTGTTACAGCTCTTGTATTTGACTCATTATCATGTGTTTTCTAACAGAGGCTTGGTTCCTGTTCCTGACCACCTCGCGCTGGTTAGCTATACGCCTTGACGGGATCTGTTCTATTTTCGTAGCAGTTACTGCTTTCGGATGTCTCTACTTCAGGGAAGGTACTGTACCCCGTTGTGACACATTTTTTTGACACAAGGTTGGGGAGTCTGATCATGTGTTCCTTCATTGCAGTATTGGACCCTGGTGCAGTGGGCCTGGCTCTGTCCTACGCGGTGACACTGACCGGCATGTTTCAGTGGGGCGTTAGACAGAGTGCGGAGATTGAGAACATGGTGCGGAAACTTTTAAATGGACCTTATATGAACAAAAGTATTACTTGGATAAACATTGAAAGACAAGTCCTTTAAATCAGTGTTTTTCAACCACTGTGCCTTCGCACACTAGTGTGCTGTGAGATACCGTCTAGTAGAGTCTGCGGAAAAACCGCGGGTCGGGCGGGTGACATGACGAAAAAATCGATTTTAATTAGATTCGGGCGGTGGGCGGTTGAAGCATCCGGAAATATTTGATATACATGGTTCTGGGATCGGTATCCTTTGCCGTTCCAAGAGCCATTTAAGACCCGTGTCACAAAGCGAAGAAGACAATAGGAGACGATTAATATTCTCTAAAATGACTGCCGGCAGTCACCCAGATAATAAGTATTAGGGCGTGCTATGAGGCCATTGACTTTGTCGCCTTCTACAACATGTACGATCTGCTTGTCAGTCCAGCATCATGTTGTGTGTGGCTTCCGCGGCAACACGCACACGACTGCAAGGCATACTGGGTGACACAGAGTACACTAATGGTTGTGATATAAACAATTTTAACACTCTTAGTAATATGCGCCACGCTGTGAAGCCACACCAAACAAGATTGACAAACACATTTCGGGAGAACATCCTCACAGTAACACAACATAAACGCAACACAACAAATACCCAGAATCCTTTGTATCTGTGACGAACCCTGACTATTTTATACACCCCGCTAGCAGCAAACCCCGCCACCCCACTCGCCCCCACCCCCTCGTGTGTCGGTAAGGTGGGCGGGGGTGTAAAATATATTCAGGAACTGTCACGGATACAAAGGATTCTGGGTATTTGTTGTGTTGCGTTTATGTTGTGTTACTGTGAGGATGTTCTCCCGAAATGTGTTTGTCAATCTTGTATTGTGTGGCTTCACAGCGTGGCGAATATTACTAAGAGTGTTAAAATTGTTTATACCGCAACCATTAGTGTACTCTGTGTCACCCAGTATGCCTCTCAATCTTGTAAGTGTGATTGCGGAAGCTGCACACAACATGTTGCCGGACTAACAATCGGTGTGTACATGTTGTTGAAGGTGTCAAAGGCCATGGCTTCACAGCACGCCCATAGTCTTGTCATCAGGATGAAGGCTATTGGATGGTCGCGAGAACTTTAGCGGCTCCAGTTGTCTTCATTACTCTGTGAAACAGGTTAAAATAGCTCTGTGAGTGGTATAGGCGGTCGACCTCTGATGTATTTCAGCGGGCGGGTACGGTTTTGATTAAATGTTGGTTTGGGTAGATGACGACTTTGGTGATGCGGTTGCGGATGATATGATTGCCTATCTGCGCATCGTTACAGTCTAGTGTGTCGTGGGACATTATCTAATTTCACCTATTTGGGTTAAAAATATTTTTTGCAAACTAGTAATTACAGTCTGCAAATGATGTGTTGTTGTTGAGTGTCTGTACTGTCCAGAGCTCGGCAGAGTAACCGTGTAATACTCTTCCATATCAGTAGGTGGCAGCCGGTAGCTAATTGCTTTGTAGATGTCAGAAACAGCGGGAGGTATCGTGCAGGTAAAAAAAAGTAACTAATGCTTAAACCAAAAATAAACAAATGGTGAGTGCCCCTAAGAAAAGGCATTGAAGCTTAGAGAAGGCTATGCAGAATGAAATTAAAACTGAACTGGCTGAAAAGTAAACAAAAACAGAATGCTGGACGACAGCAAAGACTTACTGAGGAGCACAGACAGCGTCCACAATGTACATCCGAATATGACATGACAATCACACATGTCCCCACAAAGAAGGATAAAAACTACTGAAATATTATTGATTGCTAAAACAAAGTAGATGCAGGAAAATACCGCTCAAAGGAAGACATGAAACTGCTACAGGAACAATACCAAAAAAAAGAGAAAAAGCCACCAAAATAGGAGCGCAAGACAAGAACTAAAAACAGTATACACAGGAAACCAGCAAAAAAAAGTCCAAATAAGTCACGGCGTGATGTGAGAGATATATTGATGCATGGTTGGTTAAAGTTGAACAATTCTGACAACGACTTTTTACCGTCAACTGAATTTATAGTTTTTTAATGATTTCTGCTGCTGGTGTACCTCCGGATTTTTTCAACGCAAAAAATGTGCCTTGGCTCAAAAAAGGTTGAAAAACACTGCTTTAAATAGTAATTGCTTTATTGCCGTGGGTGTTTATTTACCTAAATGAAGTTCAATTGAAAGCAGGCATTAAGTGGAGGCTTCACGGTGGCAGAGGGGTTAGTGCGTCTGCCTCACAATACGAAGGTCCTGCAGTCCTGGGTTCAAATCCAGGCTCGGGATCTTTCTGTGTGGAGTTTGCATGTTCTCCCCGTGAATGCGTGGGTTCCCTCCGGGTACTCCGGCTTCCTCCCACTTCCAAAGACATGCACCTGGGGATAGGTTGATTGGCAACACTAAAATTGGCCCTAGTGTGTGAATGTTGTCTGTCTATCTGTGTTGGCCCTGCGATGAGGTGGCGACTTGTCCAGGGTGTACCCTGCCTTCCGCCCGATTGTAGCTGAGATAGGAGCCAGCGCCCCCCGTGACCCCAAAAGGGAATAAGCGGTAGAAAATGGATGGATGGGCATTAAGTGGAGAGAGGCTGTTATTTCTGAATTTTAAAATGCATCATTAAGACTGCAAACACATTTTTTAAAGTTGAATCATGGGTTGGAGGGTATGAGAAAGTGGGGAGGAAAACATCACTCCTTGAACAAATGGTCATTCAGTAATGTACACAGTTCAATACTGCACAACAGAGAAGAACACAACACATTTTCTGTGCCATTTTTGTTCAGCCCTTCTCAGTTTTTAGAAGTTACCGCCAACGATGAAATGATCCATTTTTAATAGCTACGGCAGTAGCATATAGCCGTTAGCATTCCATGACCCACAATGCACTTCTGCCATGACCCTCCCCTGCCGAATTCTTATTGGTTGACGTGTGTGTGACGATTGCTGACATTTTCTTCGTCTCTTCCGCGAATGAGATAAAATAATATTATTTAATTTTTTACGGTAATGTGTTAATAATTTCACACATAAGTCGCTCCGGAGTATATGTCGCACACCCGAAATATGAAAAAAACTGCGACTTATAGTCCCCAAAAATACGGTAGGTGTATATTGAAGTAAAAGTCGTTTTTTCTAGGAAGACTTTTCTGACACTTTTGGATGCCTGTGGGTTTTTCTTGGATTGATCTCTGTTGGACGAGTTCAAGTACCTAGGAGTCTTGTTCACGAGTGGGGGAAGAGTGGATCGTGAGATCGACAGGCGGATCGGTGCGGCGTCTTCAGTAATGCGGACGTTGTACCGATCCGTTGTGGTGAAGAAGGAGCTGAGCCGGAAGGCAAAGCTCTCAATTTACCGGTCGATCTACGTTCCCATCCTCACCTATGGTCATGAGCTTTGGGTCATGACCGAAAGGATAAGATCACGGGTACAAGCGGCCGAAATGAGTTTCCTGTCTCTCCCTTAGAGATAGGGTGAGAAGCTCAGACATCCGGGTGGAACTCAAAGTAAAGCCGCTGCTCCTCCACATCGAGAGGAGCCAGATGAGGTGGTTCGGGCATCTGGTCAGGATGCCACCCGAACGCCTCCCTAGGGAGGTGTTTAGGGCACGTCCAGCTAGTAGGAGGCCACGGGGAAGACCCAGGACACGTTGGGAAGACTATGTCTCCCGGCTGGCCTGGGAACGCCTCGGGATCCCCCGGGAAGAGTTAGACGAAGTGGCTGGAGAGAGGGAAGTCTGGGCTTCCCTGCTTAGGCTGCTGCCCCCGCGACCCGACCTCGGATAAGCGGAAGATGATGGATGGATGGATGGATGGATCTCTGTTCCAGTTCAATTTTTGCGGACTGAAGGTCAACCAATTTAACGAAGAACATTCCCCAACAGTCAATCAGTATCATTTGTGCTTTGCGTTGGTAGATGACATCCGTAGAGAGACTTGTGGAGTACACAGAGCTGAAGAGTGAAGCAGCTTGGGAGACCGACACCATGCCACCCCCTGATTGGCCCACCGGAGGCTTCATCACTTTTGACTCGGTCAACTTCTCCTACAGTGCCAATGATCCACTGGTCCTCAAGAACCTGACTCTCGTCTTCACGTCCAGAGAAAAGGTCGTCAGTACACACACGAGCACATACACACAAAAATAGGTCCACAGTAGTGTTGTCCCGATACCAATATTTTGGTACCGGTACTTTTTGATACTTTTCTAAATATAGGGGCTTTATTTTAACCAAAAATCTTACGGTACATTAAACATGTTTCTTATTGCAAGTTTGTCCTTCAATAAAATAGTGAACATACAAGACAAAAAAGGCTCCTAATTTAGTCTGCTGACATATGCAGTAACATATTGTGTCATTTATCTACCTATTATTTTGTCAACATTATTAAGGACAAGTGGTAGAAAATTAATGAATAATCTACTTGTTCATTTACTGTTAATATCTGCTTACTTTGTTTTATAACATGTTCTATCTAAACTTCTGTTAAAATGTAATAATCACTTCTTCTGTTGTTTGATACTTTACATTAGTTTTGGATGATACCACAAATTTGGGTATCGATCCGATACCAAGTTATTACATTGGTCATATTCAAAATCCTCATGTGTCCAGGGACATATTTCCTGAGTTTATAAACATAATATACATAAAAAAAAGAAGATGTGATGCCAAAAAATATCAAATCACAGTAGTATTGAATAAATACGCTCCTGTACTTGGTATCATTACAGTGGATCCAACAATGGCGTTTGTCTACATCAGGGGTCACCAACCTTTTTGAAACCACGAGCTACTTCTTGGGTACTGATTAATGCGAAGGGCTACCAGTTTGATACACACTTAAATAAATTGCCAAAAATAGCCAATTTGCTCAATTTACCTTTAATAAATAAATCTATATATATTTAAAAAAAAATTCCATTGTATATTTTTTTTCCTTTTACGGAAGGTTTCTGTAGAGAATAAATGATGAAAAAAAACACCCAATTGAACGTTTAAAAGAGGAGAAAAAAGTGAAAATTTAATTTTGAAACATAGTTTATCTTCAATTTCCACTCTTTAAAATTTAAAATTCAACCGAAAAAAAGAAGAGAAAAACTAGCTAATTCCAATCTTTTTGAAAAAATTACAAAAATTATTTATGGAACATCATTAGTAATCGACTTGTCCAGGGTGTACCCCGCCTTCCGCCCGATTGTAGCTGAGATAGGCGCCAGCGCCCCCCCGCGACCCCAAAAGGGAATAAGCGGTAGAAAATGGATGGATGGATGGATCATTAGTAATTTTTCCTGATTAAGATTAATTTTAGAATTTTGATGACATGTTTTAAATATGTTAAAATCCAATCTGCACTTTGTTAGAATATATAACAAATTGGACCAAGCTATATTTCTAACAAAGACAAATCATTATTTCTTCCAGATTTTCCAGAACAAAATTTTTAAAAGAAATTCAAAAAGACTTTGAAATAAGATTTAAATTTGATTCAAAATTTTTTCTAGATTTGCCAGAATATTTTTTTAAATTTTAATCATAATAAGTTTGAAGATATATTTCACAAATATTCTTCGTCGAAAAAACAGAAGCTAAAATGAAGAATTAAATTAAAATGTATTTATTATTTTTTACAATAAAAATACAAAAAATGTGTTGAAGATTGATTTAAATTGTCAGGAAAGAAGAGGAAGGAATTTAAAAGGTAAAAAGGTATAAGTGTTTAAAAATCCTAAATTCATTTTTAAGGTTGTATTTTTTCTCTAAAATTGTCTTTCTGAAAGTTATAAGAAGCAAAGTAAAAAATAAATGAATTCATCTAAACAAGGAAAAACCAAGTCTGAAATATTTTCTTGGATTTTCAAAGTTTATCTGAGTTTTGTCTCTCTTAGAATTAAAAATGTCGAGCAAAGCGGGACCAGCTTGCTAGTAAATAAATAAAATAAAAAACAGAGGCAGCTCACTGGTAAGTGCTGCTATTTGAGCTATTTTTAGAACAGGCCAGCGGGCGACTCATCTGGTCCTCACGGGCTACCTGGTGCCCACGGGCACCGCGTTGGTGACCCCTGCTCTACATGCTGACGCCTGTGAGCTACGGTTTGTAGTGAAAAATGTTTATCTATCCCTCGTCCTGCAGGGATGATACTTGTAAAAAACTTACTTTATTTGTCGCCATGGAGGCGAAGAATAGTGATTTAGAAGTAGTTAAAACACTGCCGACTGAGGCTGAACTTTAGCCACTAGCTAGGTAGCCATGTCTTAAAGCATCTCTTCCGGTGGGCGTTTTAGTGTTATAACTTCACCTTTATCGTTAGTTTTTGAGCCAAAATGCGTCCGTTCTCCCTTTTCTGTCTACACGCTGTGTCTGTTTGTAAGTACTCTGTGATTGTGTGCTGCCGAACATGCTCATCTGCTCGTAAAGCCAGCAATGACACGACTTGACGATGGGGGCGGCAGACTGGAACTTATCAGAGGCGGTATAGTACCGAATATAATTCATTAGTATCGGGGTACTATACTAATACCGGTATACCGTACAACCCGAGTCCACAGTGTTAAAGGCCTACTGAAATGAGATTTTCTTATTCAAACGGGGATAGCAGGTCCATTCTATGTGTCATACTTGATCATTTGGCGATATTGCCATATTTTTGCTGAAAGGATTTAGTAGAGAACATCGAGGATAAAGTTTGCAACTTTTGGTCGCTAATAAAAAAGCCTTGCCTTTACCGGAAGTAGCAGACGATGTGCGCGTGACGTCACCAGTTGTAGAGCTCCTCACATCCTCACATTGTTTACAATCATGGCCACCAGCAGCGAGAGCGATTCGGACCGAGAAAGCAACGATTTCCACATTAATTTGAGCGAGGATAAAAGATTCGTAGATGAGGAACGTGAGAATGAAGGACTAGAAAGAAAAAAAAAGACGAAGGCAGTGGGAGCGATTCAGATGTTATTAGACACATTTACTAGGATAATTCTGGAAAATCCCTTATCTGCTTATTGTGTTACTACTGTTTTAGTGAGATTATATGGTCATACCTGTAGAACCTAAAAGTCGGAGGGGTGTTGACTGCCAGTGTCTCCGAGGGAAGCCACGTTTCTTCTACGAGGCGAAAGCTGAGATTTAAATTTTTTTCCCCCCTCCTCCATGGTGTAAGCATCCGACGGTGGGGGGCGGCCGGTGTGAGGTGGCAAGAGAGTCCGCAGCTGGATAAGGAACGACGCAAGCTCTCCGCTCATGTCTACGGTAAGAGCCGACTTAATGCCACCATTTTCTCACCGAAACCTGCCGGTTGACATGTGATAGGGAACCATGTTCGCTCTGTTCCATAGTAAAGCTTCACCGTCATCTTTCGGGAATGTCATCATACCGCAACGTTTTCAGCAGGATAATTTGCGCGAGATTTAAAATAGTAATTTAGTCAACTAAAAAGGCCGTATTGGCCCGTGTTGCAATGTTAATATTTCATCATTGATATATAAACTATCAGACTGCGTGGTCGCTAGTAGTGGGTTTCAGTAGGCCTTTAAAGGCCTACTGAAATGAAATTTTCTTATTTAAACGGGGATAGCAGGTCCATTCTATGTGTCATACTTGATCATTTGGCGATATTGCCATATTTTTGCTGAAAGGATTTAGTAGAGAACATCCACGATAAAGTTGGCTGATAAAAAAGCCTTGACTTTATCGGAAGTAGCAGACGATGACATCACAAGTGTGAGGGCTCCTCACGTCCTCACATTGTTTTTAATGGGAGCCTCCAACAGGAAGAGCTATTCGAACCGAGAAAACGACAATTTCCCCATTAATTTGAGCGAGGACGAAAGATTCGTGGATGATGATATTGATAGCGAAGGACTAGGAAAAAAGAGGCGATTGCATTGGGACGGATTCAGATGTTTTTAGACACATTTACTAGGATAATCCTGGGAAATCCCTTATCTTTCTATTGTGTTGCTAGTGTTTTAGTGAGATTAAATAGTACCTGATAGTCAGAGGGGTGTGTCCACGGGTGTGTTGACGCCAGAGTGTCTGAGGGAAGTCACGGCAGATACAAGGACGGCGCAAACTCTACAGATCTCCGGTAAGAGGCGACTTTTTAACACAATTTTCTCACCGAAACCTGCCGGTTGACAAGTGGTCGGGATCCATGTTCGCTTGACCGCTCTGATCCATAGTAAAGCTTTACCTCCAGGAATTTTAAATAAGGAATCACCCTGTGTTAGTGTGGCTAAAGGCTAAAAGCTTCCCACCTCCATCTTTCTACTTTGACTTCTCCATTATTAATTGAACAAATTGCAAAAGATTCAGCAACACAGATGTGTTGCTGTTGCTGTGTGGAGCGGTTCGCAGCCGAGTGTGAAGCGACCGGAATGAGAATCAGCACCTCCAAGTCCGAGTCCATGGTTCTCGCCCGGAAAAGGGTGGAGGGCCATCTCCGGGTTGGGGAGGAGACCCTGCCCCAAGTGGAGGAGTTCAAGTACCTAGGAGTCTTGTTCACGAGTGGGGGAAGAGTGGATCGTGAGATCGACAGGCGGATCGGTGCGGCGTCTTCAGTAATGCGGACGTTGTACCGGTCCGTTGTGGTGAAGAAGGAGCTGAGCCGGAAGGCAAAGCTCTCAATTTACCGGTCGATCTACGTTCCCATCCTCACCTATGGTCATGAGCTTTGGGTCATGACCGAAAGGATAAGATCACGGGTACAAGCGGCCGAAATGAGTTTCCTCCGCCGTGTGGCGGGGCTCTCCCTTAGAGATAGGGTGAGAAGCTCTGCCATCCGGGAGGAACTCAAAGTAAAGCCGCTGCTCCTCCACATGGAGAGGAGCCAGATGAGGTGGTTCGGGCATCTGGTCAAGATGCCACCCGAACGCCTCCCTAGGGAGGTGTTTAGGGCACGTCCAACTGGTAGGAGGCCACGGGGAAGACCCAGGACACGTTGGGAAGACTATGTCTCCCGGCTGGCCTGGGAACGCCTCGGGATCCTCCGGGAAGAGCTAGACGAAGTGGCTGGGGAGAGGGAAGTCTGGGCTTCCCTGCTTAGGCTGCTGCCCCCGCGACCCGACCTCGGATAGGCGGAAGATGGATGGATGGATGGATGGATGGATAGCTGTCCAAAATACTGTGTAATTGCGCGATGAAAAGAGGCGACTTTTAGCTGCAAGTGGTGCTGCGGTAACATTTCCGCGACATTTTCCACAGGATACCTCGCGGGAAATTTAAAATTGCAATTTAGTAAACTAAAAAAGTCGTATTGGCATGTGTTGCAATGTCAATATTTCATCATTGATTTATAAACTATCAGACTGCGTGGTGGGTAGTAGTGGGTTTCAGTGGGTCTTTAGGTTCCTCATAAAAAAATCGTATTCCCTGTGATTTTCCTCATCCGGGGCCCACTAGTGTGCACGGGCCATGACTTCGGTTGATATGCAGCATTGTTACGCGGCATTCTTCCCCGATCAATTATTAAAGGACAGCATATTGTGCCGCTGATTCTCCAGCACTATACCATTTGTGATTCATGGAATACATATCTTGTAATTAAGACCGTTCAAGTGGATCCATCCGGTCTCAATTTGCATTTTGAGCTACCTGACAATGACAACTGTTTATTCACTACGAGAGAGCGGGGAAGGCACATGGAGGGAAGCAGATGGAGATGGTGGAGGACGATTGGGATTGTGTTTAATGCAAGGGGGTGTGTTTTTGCATGGCTATGCTTGGCCAGGGCGGGCTGATTTCACAATGAATAGGTTGATAAGTGCGGAGCTTCAGGCTGGCAGGATGGGGTGAGCTGTGGCGTACGTCATGGAGGGTTAGTTAGCAAGGTTATATTGACAAGCCATGGCATCACAGCCAAGTCACAAACTGTTTATAAGCTGATCTGCCGAGGCGCACAACTCGCCTTTGCTCAAATGTGACGCGAGCGGACCCGTTTTTTGCACCGAACGGGATTATTTGGTCAATGGTTACCCACAATGTCAATGAAAGAGTTACCGTCTTTGCATTGTTGGAAAACACATGCTCCACCACAACACCACCGCAAGGGGATTTCCAAGTAATGCGTCGAGACAAACTCCTTCCTTGTATGTCCTGTACTCTTTTTTTAACACCACATGGTTACACATGATACAGTTGTGATCAAAATGATTCAACGCCCACACAATTTTGGTGTTTTAGCAAGTTGGACATTTATTCCGTATTTTGTTTATCCATCCATCCATCATCTTCCGCTTATCCGAGGTCGGGTCGCGGGGGCAGCAGCCTAAGCAGGGAAACCCAGACTTCCCTCTCCCCAGCCACTTCGTCTAGCTCTTCCCGGGGGATCCCGAGGCGTTCCCAGGCCTGCCGGGAGACATAGTCTTCCCAACGTGTCCTGGGTCTTCCCCGTGGCCTCCTACCGATTGGACGTGCCCTAAACACCTCCCTAGGGAGGCGTTCGGGTGGCATCCTGACCAGATGCCCGAACCACCTCATCTGGCTCCTCTCGATGTGAAGGAGCAGTGGCTTTACTTTGAGTTCCTCCCGGATGGCAGAGCTTCTCACCCTATCTCTAAGGGAGAGCCCCGCCACACGGCGGAGGAAACTCATTTCGGCCGCTTGTACCCGTGATCTTATCCTTTCGGTCATGACCCAGAACTCATGACCATAGGTGAGGATGGGAACGTAGATCGACCGGTAAATTGAGAGCTTTGCCTTCCGGCTCAGCTCCTTCTTCACCACAACGGATCGGTACAACGTCCGCATTACTGAAGACGCCGCACCGATCCGCCTGTCGATCTCACGATCCACTCTTCCCTCCCTCGTGAACAAGACTCCTAGGTACTTAAACTCCTCCACTTGGGGCAGGGTCTCCTCCTCAACCCTTTTCCGGGCGAGAACCATGGACTCGGACTTGGAGGTGCTGATTCTCATCCAGGTCGCTTCACACTCTGCTGCGAACCAATCCAGCGAGAGCTGAAGATCCCAGTCAGATGAAGCCATCAGGACCACATCATCTGCAAAAAGCAGAGACCTAATCCCGTGGCCACCAAACCGGAACCCCTCAACGCCTTGACTGCGCCTAGAAATTCTGTCCATAAAAGTTATGAACAGAATCGGTGACAAAGGACAGCCTTGGCGGAGTCCAACCCTCCCTGGAAATGTGTCCGACTTACTGCCGGCAATGCGGACCAAGCTCTGGCACTGATTGTACAGGGAGTGGACCGCCACAATCAGACAGTCCGATACCCCATACTCTCTGAGCACTCCCCACAGGACTTCCCGAGTTACACGGTCGAATGCCTTCTCCAAGTCCACAAAGCACATGTAGACTGGTTGGGCAAACTCCCATGCACCCTCAAGAACCCTGCCAAGAGTATAGAGCTGGTCCACAGTTCCACGACCAGGACGAAAACCACACTGTTCCTCCTGAATCCGAGGTTCGACTATCCGACGTAGCCTCCTCTCCAGTACACCTGAATAAACCTTACCGGGAAGGCTGAGGAGTGTGATCCCACGATAGTTGGAACACACCCTCCGGTCCCCCTTCTTAAAGAGAGGAACCACCACCCCGGTCTGCCAATCCAGAAGTACCGCCCCCGATGTCCACGCGATGCTGCAAAGTCTTGTCAACCAAGACAGCCCCACAGCATCCAGAGCCTTATTTTGTTTATAGTCATATCAAATAAAGATGTGTCAAATAGACAAATGCAACTTGAATTACAACATTATATTTTGTAACATACCAAACAGTGTCATTTCTCTTAATATCTCATTGACAAAATGATTCAACCCCTAGACCAGGGGTAGGGAACCTTTGGCTCGGGAGCCAGATGTGGCTCTTTTGATGACTGCATCTGGCTCTCGGATAAATCTGAGCTGACATTGCTTAACACGATAAGTAATGAATAATTCCACTGGTAATCACGTTCAAAATATAAAACATTCTCATGCATTTTAATCCATCCATCCGGTTTCTACCGCACCTGTTCAAGAAGTCGCAATAACGGTAAGAATGATTTTATTTATTGTTGGTTAGTTTCAGAATAACAATGTTATTAAAAATAATAAAAGACTTATTATACTCTAAATCAGGGGTAGGGAACCTATGGCTCGGGAGCCAGATGTGGCTCTTTTGATGACTGCATCTGGCTCTCGGATAAATCTGAGCTGGCATTGCTTAACACGACAAGTAATGAATAAATCCACTTGTAATCACAGTGTTAATAATAATCCATCCATCCATTTTCTACCGCTTATTCCCTTTTGGGGTCGCGGGGGGCGCTGGCGCCTATCTCAGCTACAATCGGGCGGAAGGCGGGTTGAAAATATAAAACATTCTCATGCATTTTTAATCCATCCGTCAGTTTTCTACCGCACCTGTTCAAGAAGTTGCGTTAATGGTAAGAAGTTATTTATTTATTGTTTAGTGTGGGGCTTGCCCTCCTGGGGGTTCTTCAGACCACCAAGCACCGACATGAGAGCCTGTTTCAGGGTTACAATATTTTATTTTTCAATAAGTCTCTCAGTTGCTTTCCAGCAATTGTATTTTTCTATTTCGTTCTCGCTCGCGCTCTGGCTCCAGCCCCAACCCCGTCTCTCCTCCTGGCTGCTGTTTATAACAGAGCGACAGGTGATTAGATAACAAGGCCCAGGTGGGCCGTCTACACACCTGTCGCTTCTTCAGAGGCCGGTCCTGGCACACCCCAGTTCACTGCAGGCCGGCAGGCCACGCCCCCTCCACAGTTAGCTTCAGAATAACAATGTTATTACAAAGAATAAGAGACCTATTCTACTCTAGAAATGTTGGTCTTACTTAAAAATGCATGCATTTAGTTGTATTCAGTGTTAAAAAAAATATATTATACGGCTCTCACGGAAATACTTTTTAAAATATTTGGCTTGTATGACTCTCTCAGCCAAAAAGGTTCCCGACCCCTGCCCTAGAAGATCATAACTCTTAAGAACAGTAAGAAGCATTTGAAAGTCCTGGAGTGGCCTAGCCAGTCTCCAGAACTCAACTCCATAGAAAATCTGTGGAGGGAGTTGAAAGTCTGTGTTGCTCGGCGACAGCCCCAAAAAATCAAGGCCGTCGAGAAGATCTGCATAGAAGAATGGGCCAAAATACCAGCTACTGTGTGTCCAAACCTGGTAAAAACCTATAGTAATCGTTTGACCTCTGTTATTGCCAACAAAGGTTATATTACAAAGTATTGAGTTATTGACTGTGGGGCAAAAAAGTATTTAGTCAGCCGCCGATTGTGCAAGTTCTCCCACTTAAAATGATGACAGAGGTCTGTAATTTTCATCATAGGTACACTTCAACTGTGAGAGACAGAATGTGAAAAAGAATCCAGGAATTCACATTGTAGGAATTTTAAAGAATTTGTAAAGTATGGTGGAAAATAAGTATTTGGTCAACCATTCAAAGCTCTCACTGATGGAAGGGGGTTTTGGTTCAAAATCTCCTGATACATGGCCCCATTCATTCTTTCCTTAACACGGATCAATCGTCCTGTCCACTTAGCAGAAAAAACAGCCCCAAAGCATCATGTTTCCACCCCCATGCTTTACAGTAGGTATGGTGTTCGTGGGATGCAACTCAGTATTCTTCTTCCTCCAAACACGACGAGTTGAGTTTGTACCAAAATGGATACATGGATGATACAGCAGAGGATTGGGAGAATGTCATGTGGTCAGATGAAACCAAAATAGAACTTTTTGGTATAAACTCAACTCGTCGTGTTTGGAGGAAGAAGAATACTGAATTGCATCCCAAGAACACCATACCTACTGTGAAGCATGGGGGTGGAAACATCATGCTTTGGGGCTGTTTTTCTGCTAAGGGGACAGGACGATTGATCCGTGTTAAGGAAAAAATGAATGGGGCCATGTATCGTGAGATTTTGAGCCAAAACCTCCTTCCATCAGTGAGAGCTTTGAATGGTTGACCAAATACTTATTTTCCACCATAATTTACAAATAAATTATTTAAAATTCCTACAAATGTGAATTCCTGGATTTTTTTTTTTCACATTCTGTCCCTCACAGTTGAAGTGTACCTATGATGAAAATTACAGACCTCTGTCATCATTTTAAGTGGCAGAACTTGCACAATCGGTGGCTGACTAAATACTTTTTTGCCCCACTGTGTCTTGAGGATGAACATCACGGCTATTTTCTGTCCTGAGAAATTCGAAACTAGACTTTACAAACAGTACATATCCACTCATCAATGGTATCAGTACAGCTTGTGTGGCACATAATGCCACATCTCACGAAATGTCATTTGTTGGTGTTATTTTGAAAATAGTACTTTATTCTCCCTTCTCTCTTGTGTTTAATAGTAATGTCGAGATTGCGCCGTCTTTTTTTTGTTCAGCCGGCCAAACCAATTCCATACTGGCTCATGTTGACAAAACAGTCCTGTGTAAAATGTCATAGGCAAATAAACTCAAGTTTTTATTTGTCTCGGAAGTCTCGGCTCAGCAGAGAGTTAGAAGGCTGGCCAAGGGGGAAGCCCACATAAGTACGTCCGTCAATTTGTGACATCACAAATGGCACAGTGGTAAGAAAAGCTTCCAAAACTGCGTACAAGCTCACACCCAAAAACATGCACCTTATAATTTGATGGTTTTGTGCAGCTCATATAGGCTCCGGCACCAGAAAATGGATGGATGGTATTGTTTATGGGGCGGTATAGCTCTGTTGGTTGAGTGGCCGTACCAGCAACTTGAGGGGTTGCAGGTCCGATTCCCGCTTCCGCTATCCTAGTCACTGCCGTTGTGTCCTTGAGCAAGACCCTTTACCCACCTGCTCCCGGTGCCCCCAACCCTGGTTTAAATGTAACAGATATTGGGTTTCACTATGTAAAGCGCTTTGAGTCACTAGAGAAAAGCGCTATATAAATATAATTCTCTCTCTCTCTCTCTCTTATAACACGGGTCACCAACCTTTCTTTCACCACAGACCAGTTTAATGTAGGCATTATTTTCATGGACCGGCACATAACTAATACAAAAATAAGTGCATTCAAATTTCTATTCACTCTAACACTGAATTAGTGGAAGCCCTGGTCTTATTTTTTGCAAGATCCCCAACAAGTTGATGATACTATATGCCCTCAACCTGCCAAAGGCTACAATATATCATATTTATATGTTATAAATTCATTATTGTGCATTGTCATTTATATTTTATGAATTCATTATTTGTGCATTGTATCATGTCTCAAAGTTCTATAATGTCTTTTTTGCCGATATCCGATATTCCAATATTGTCCAATTACCGTTACCGATATCAACCGATACCGATACATACTGTACAGTCGTGGAATCAACACATTATTATGCCCAATTTTGTTGTGATGCATTAAATAATGTAAGAAGGTTTTCCAAAATAAATCAACTCAAATTATGGAAAAAAAATGCCAACATGGCACTGCCAGATTTATTATTGAAGTTACAAAGTGCATTATTTTTTTAACATGCCTCAAAACAGCAGCTTGAAATTTGGGACATGCTCTCCCTGAGAGAGCATGAGGAGGTTGAGGTGGGGAGGGTTGGGGAGGGGGGCAGAGTTGAGGTTTGGGGTTAGGGGGTAGAGTGGGGTGTATATTGTAGCATCCCGGAAGAGTTAGTGCTGAAAGGGGTTCTGGGTATTTGTTCTGTTGTGTTTATGTTGTGTTACGGTGTGGATGTTCTCCCAAAATGTGTTTGTCATTCTTTTTTGTTGTGGGTTCACGGTGTGGCGCCTGTTTATACGGCCACCCTCAGTGTGACCTGTATGGCTGTTGACTAAGTATGCTTTGCATTCACTTGTGTGTGTGAAAAGCTGTAGATATTTTGGGACTGGGCCTGCACGCAAAGGCAGTGCCTTTAAGGTTTATTGGCGCTCTATACTTCTCCCACACACAGCGGCGTTTTAAAAAGTCATAATTTTTATTTTTTGAAACCGATACCGATAACTTCCGATATTATATTTCAAAGCACTTGTCGGCCGATAATATCATCTCTAGTTCTAACAAATATAATGAATGACGACTTACTATGAGGAGTTTTATTATTTATCTATAAACAAGCTTATTGGTGTGTAGAGGGACAGGTGAAAGTTTTTTGAAACCGATAACGATAACTTCCGATATTACATTTCAAAGAATTTGTCGGCCGATAATATCATCTCTAGTTCTAACAAATATAATGAATGACGACTAACTATGAGGAGTTTTATTGTTTTATCTATAAACAAGCTTATTGATGTGTAGAGGGACTTGTGAAAGTTAAGTCTGATAAATTGCAGTCGTTTGTATATTTCTGTGCGGCCCAGTAGAACATTTATTATTAGTTTTTATTTATTTATTTTTCTTAAATTTTATTTTATTTATTTTTTTGTCATGAAAAAGGGAGGTTTTTTGGGTTGGTGCACTAATTATAAGTGTATCTTGTGTTTTTTTTATGTTGATTTGATTAAAAAAAATAATAATAATAATAAAAAAAATAGTTCTGCGGCCCGTTACCAGTAGGGTATGGGACCACTGGCTTAAATAATACTGTGGTGATTGAACAGGTGCGTGAGTCAAAACAAATCAGGTGCGTGACATGACAGGTGAAACTAATGGGTAACCATGGAAACAAGACAAGGGAGTAAAAAAGCAGGAACTAAAAAGAGTCCGGGCTTCACGGTGGCAGAGGGGTTAGTGCGTCTGCCTCACAATACGAAGGTCTTTCTGTGAGGAGTTTGCATGTTCTCCCCGTGAATGCGTGGGTTCCCTCCGGGTACTCCGGCTTCCTCCCACTTCCAAAGACATGCACCTGGGGATAGGTTGATTGGCAACACTAAAATTGGCCCTAGTGTGTGAATGTGAGTGTGAATGTTGTCTGTCTATCTGTGTTGGCCCTGCGATGAGGTGGCGACTTGTCCAGGGTGTACCCCGCCTTCCGCCCGATTGTAGCTGAGATAGGCCCCAAAAGGGAATAAGCGGTAGAAAATGGATGGATAAAAAGAGTCCAAAAACCAAACAGGACATAACTTAAACAAAACATGATGCCAGACGTGATAATTGTAACATTTATGAATAAGAAAATATGAAAAACATCATACCTGTAGGCCCCCTTTAAAAGTACTTTAATACACATTGAAGCATATATTTTACAATGTATACCAATAATTTTCTGATCTGATCAGACACTAAATTGTTAAAATGCATACCGTGAAGTGTTACTGGCATCATTTTCAGAATTTTGTAGTTATAATTATTGGACTGGTTTTGGTGTTCTGTGAATATTTGTAGTTCGGTGGAAGCCCAGCTAAGACATAAGTTTATAAGACGTTGGTGTTCTGTGAGCATTTGTAGTTCGGTGGAAGCCCAGCTGAAACATAAGTTTATGAGACGACATACGAATTCAAAACTAACGCATAACTGTCGGAAGTTAAAATATGAACTCTTTCCAGTCAGTCTCATTCCTTTGCTGTTCTTTCACACCAGTTGTCCGATGACATGGCCCCTCAGAGACATGACACTTCCACAAAAAGCCAAGTGATGAATAGTCAAAAAGGCAGCATGGCAGCAATTTGTCTTTTTTCCGCAGGATTTATTGTAGCGTATGACTTAGTTCTCCATTTGTCCCCCTGTAGGTGGGCATTGTGGGACGAACCGGCGCTGGTAAGAGCTCTCTGATATCGGCCTTGTTCCGCCTGGCTGAACCCGAGGGCAGGATAGTGATTGATGGTTTCCAGACGTCTGATGTTGGCCTGCATACTCTTCGCCAGAGGATGTCCATCATACCGCAGGTCAGTCCTCTATTTATCACGACTAAATTCTATCTCCAGAAATCATGAGCTGGGTCTATATGTCAAGAAATGCACGGTTATAGAAAGATCGGATAACTTCAAAGCACAATATAGTATTTGGATGCACAATTAGAGCATAATTGATTGGTCTTTGATTGATTGATTGATTGATACTTTTATTAGTAGATTGCACAGTTCAGTACATATTCCGTACAATTGACCACTAAATGGTAACACCCGAATACGTTTTTCAACTTGTTTAAGTCGGGGTCCACGTTAATCAATTCATGGTACAAATATATACTATCAGCATAACACAGTCATCACACAAGTTAATCATCATAGAATGTGCATTGAATTATTTACATTATTTACAATCCATGAGGAGCTTTGGTTGATATCAGTACTTCAGTCATCAACAATTGCATCAACAGAGAAATGTGGACATTGAAACAGTGTAGGTCTTATTTAGTAGGATATGTACAGCCAGCAGAGAACATAGTGAGTTCAGATAGCATAAGAAGTACATTTGAGTTGTTTATAATCCGGGGAGATGGGATGTGAATGGAGGAGGGTATTAGTAAAGTGTTGAAGTTGCCTGGAGGTGTTGTTTTAGAGCGGTTTTGAAGGAATATAGAGATGCACTTACTTTTTTACCTGTTGGGAGTGCATTCCACATTCAATCAATCAATCAATGTTTACTTATATAGCCCTAAATCACTAGTGTCTCAAAGGGCTGCAAAAACCACCACGACATCCTCGGTAGGGAACAGTGCCCGAGGAAAGTGATAAGTTTATAATATTTAGCACTGATGGACCTGTCTCCGTGGAGTGATTTGCCCTGAAACCGGATTGAAAGGTTTCACATAGATTGTTAGACGCTAAGTGTTCATTTAACTGCTCCGCAACAATTTTTTCAAGGATTTTTGAAATAAAGGGAAGGTGAGACACCGGTCGGTAGTTTACCATGAGGTCAGGATCGAGGTTAGGTCTTTTAAGAAGAGGATGAATAACCGCTTTTTTGAATGCTAGGGGAACAGTGCCCGAGGAAAGTGATAAGTTTATAATATTTAGCACTGATGGACCTAATAATACAAAGAGCTCCTTGATCAGTTTCCCAGGAAGAGGGTCAAGTAAACATGTTGTCTGTTTTATTCCATTTACACGTTGTAACAATTCCTCTAATGTTATTTCCTCAAAACGAGAGAAACTATTTTGGAGGGCAGTATCCGCCGTATATACCATCGTATCAGTGTTAATAGAACCCCGTTGTAGTTGGGACGCATGGTCTTTAATCTCCTTTCTAATTACTTCAATTTTCTTACTAAAGAATTGCATTAAGTCATCAGCTGAGTGGGTTGAGCTACTGGAAGGAGTCCCTTGTTGGGTTAGCGATGCTAGCGTACTAAACAAAAATTTAGGATCGTTTTTATTACGGTGGATGAGATTTGAGTAATATTTAGCTTTAGCTAAGGTAAGCATGCGTTTATAAGTTATTAAACCATCACTCCATGCTTGATGGTGCACCTCAAGTTTAGTCGTGCGCCATTTGCGTTCCAGCTTTCTACATAATAATTTCTGAGCTCTAGTTTCTTCTGTAAACCACGGGGTGCGCTTTTTTGGAGCCTTTTTTAACTTTAGCGGTGCTATGTTATCAATGGTTTCGCGCTGGGTGTCGTTAAAGTTGTTAGTGAGGTTATCAATAGAGCCCACATACTTTGGGAATGGTGCCGATACCGAGGGCAGTAGGTCAGCAAGAGTTGTCGTTGTGGCTGTATTAATGTTGCGGCTGCTATAGTAGTTATTATTATTATTATTAGTTTGACGAACATGCGTCTGAACTTCGAATTTTATAAGGTAATGATCGGACAATACTTTAGTATACGGGAGTATCGTAACTTTGGAAACGGTGATACCCCTGACAAGCACTAGGTCTATCGTATTACCGTTGCGATGCGTGGGTTCATTTATTATTTGTGTGAGACCACAGCTATCAATTACAGTCTGGAGTGCTACGCACGGTGGGTCCGATGGGGTATTCATATCAATCAATCAATCAATGTTTATTTATATAGCCCTAAATCACTAGTGTCTCAAAGGGCTGCACAAACCACCACGACATCCTCGGTAGGCCCACATAAGGGCAAGGAAAACTCACACCCAGTGGGACATCGGTGACAATAATGACCCAGTGGGACGTCGGTGACAATGATGACTATGAGAACCTTAGAGAGGAGGAAAGCAATGGATGTCGAGCGGGTCTAACATGATACTGTGAAAGTTCAATCCACAATGGATCCAACACAATATGGATATTAAAGTCCCCCATTATGATTATATTATCGGCGTGTGTCACTAGATCAGCAACGAACTCTGAGAATTCATTGATAAAGTCCGAATAGGGCCCTGGAGGGCGGTAGATAACAGCCAGGTGTAGAGGCAGCGGTGTGACAGACCTCATAGTAAGCACCTCAAACGATTTATATTTATTATTTATGTTAGGACTAAGGTTAAAGTTTTCGTTGTATATTAGTGCGACCCCCCCACCCCTTTTAAGCGGACATTGATGTGGCATAGAAAGAGAATGTGTTAAGACCTTTGTTAGATCGGAATCTGGGTTTAACGTGGTTTGTGGAGCTCCCCCTGGTGTTGTGGTTATGGTGGTCATTTACGTTAAGGAAGTAGTTTGAGATGTACTTCGGTATCAAGGAGGTGTAGCGGATTTTATAGACTAGGCTCAGTGCAAGTTGTTTTACTCTGTCCTCCACCCTGAGCCAGCCCACTTTGGAGAAGTGGGTTGGATTGAGGTGTGATCTGGGGTGGAGGTTTAAAAGTAACCGGACTAGCTTATTCTGGGATGTTTGGAGTCTAGATTTGAGGGTTTTGGAGGTGCTGGGGTACCAGGAGGTCCAAGCGTAATCGAAGAAGGGTTGAATGAGAGTCCTCAAAGTGCTTTTGTTGACCAGAGAGGAGATTCTGTAGAGGAATCTCGTTCTTTGGTTGACCTTTTTGATCACCTTGGTTGCCATTTTATCACAGGAAAGATTAGCCTCTAGAATGGAACCTAGGTAGGTGATCTCATCCTTCCTGGTGATAACAATGTCACCCACTTTTATAGTGAAGTCACTGACCTTCTTAAGTTTGATATGGGACCCACCCGAAGAACAAGTATATATACATTAGAAGTAGATTTGAGTTGTTTATGATGGTAATATCGGAAATATTTATTGGGCTTCCTTTGCTGTTGCATAAAACACATCATGTTATTAAAAAAAAAAATAGAATGGGTGTCAAATTAAATTGATTTCAAATGAATCGCAATTCCAATTTGTAATGATACTTAATCGGTTAAAAACAAACACATTTTTGAATGTGTCCTGTCCTGCCACTCAGGCCAATCACATTCTTGTTGGGATGTGGGAGCTGAGCCGAGCTTAAATGGGGTGCCGAATGCGAAAAGTTCAGTCATAGATATATTTCTCCGATTTAACTCACTTTTCAGAATCCGAATCAGAATTTTGATTTGTTTTTGATATATTTTTATTTAAAATAACCAAAAAAAAACGAGCAAAAGCCTGATCCAATACAGTGCTACAGCTATTATAACAAAATGAAAACAATGGAGAATAAAAAAAATAAAATAAAAAAAAAATGAGCAATGGACTTTTTTATTTTAATTTTATGTTTTTTTTTACATATTTTGAAAAGAATCAGAATAGTTTTAATTGCCATTGTTTGAGAACGGGTTCATAGACTAGGAATTTGGTGCAATGGTGCAACATAAAACACAGAATAGGTTAAAAAAAAAGAGCACATTTTCATCACATTTGACTCTAAAAATGTATATCAAAATGTTAAATCCAAACCCAAATCGTAAATCTAAATCTAAATGTAAGTGCTAAATGTTAAATCTAAACCTAAATCGTAAAGCTAAATTTAAATGTAAGTGCTAAATGTTAAATCTAAACCTAAATCGTAAAGCTAAATCTAAATGTAAGTGCTAAATGTTCAATCTAAACCTAAATCGTAAAGCTAAATCTAAATGTAAGTGCTAAATGTTCAATCTAAACCTAAATGGTAAAGCTAAATCTAAATGTAAGTGCTAAATATTCAATCTAAACCTAAATCGTAAAGCTAAATCTAAATGTAAGTGCTAAATGTTCAATCTAAACCTAAATCGTAAAGCTAAATCTAAATGCAAGTGCTAAATGTTCAATCTAAACCTAAATCGTAAAGCTAAATCTAAATGTAAGTGCTAAATGTTAAATCTAAACCTAAATCGTAAAGCTAAATCTAAATGTAAGTGCTAAATGTTCAATCTAAACCTAAATCGTAAATCTAAATCTAAATGTAAGTGCTAAATGTTCAATCTAAACCTAAATCGTAAAGCTAAATTTAAATGTAAGTGCTAAATGTTCAATCTAAACCTAAATCGTAAATCTAAATCTAAATGTAAGTGCAAAATGTTCAATCTAAACCTAAATGGTAAAGCTAAATCTAAATGTAAGTGCTAAATGTTAAATCTAAACCTAAATCGTAAAGCTAAATTTAAATGTAAGTGCTAAATGTTAAATCTAAACCTAAATCGTAAAGCTAAATCTAAATGTAAGTGCTACATGTTAAATCTAAACCTAAATGGTAAAGCTAAATCTAAATGTAAGTGCTAAATGTTATCTCTAAACCTAAATCGTAAAGCTAAATCTAAATGTAAGTGCTAAATGTTCAATCGAAACCTAAATCGTAAAGCTAAATCTAAATGTAAGTGCTAAATGTTAAATCTAAACCTAAATCGTAAAGCTAAATCTAAATGTAAGTGCTAAATGTTAAATCTAAACCTAAATGGTAAAGCTAAATCTAAATGTAAGTGCTAAATGTTATCTCTAAACCTAAATCGTAAAGCTAAATCTAAATGTAAGTGCTAAATGTTCAATCGAAACCTAAATCGTAAAGCTAAATCTAAATGTAAGTGCTAAATGTTAAATCTAAACCTAAATCGTAAAGCTAAATCTAAATGTAAGTGCTAAATGTTAAATCTAAACCTAAATGGTAAAGCTAAATCTAAATGTAAGTGCTAAATGTTCAATCTAAACCTAAATCGTAAATCTAAATCTAAATGTAAGTGCTAAATGTTCAATCTAAACCTAAATCGTAAAGCTAAATCTAAATGTAAGTGCTAAATGTTAAATCTAAACCTAAATGGTAAAGCTAAATCTAAATGTAAGTGCTAAATGTTCAATCTAAACCTAAATCGTAAATCTAAATCTAAATGTAAGTGCAAAATGTTCAATCTAAACCTAAATGGTAAAGCTAAATCTAAATGTAAGTGCTAAATGTTAAATCTAAACCTAAATCGTAAAGCTAAATTTAAATGTAAGTGCTAAATGTTCAATCTAAACCTAAATCGTAAAGCTAAATCTAAATGTAAGTGCTAAATGTTAAATCTAAACCTAAATGGTAAAGCTAAATCTAAATGTAAGTGCTTAATGTTCAATCTAAACCTAAATCGTAAATCTAAATCTAAATGTAAGTGCAAAATGTTCAATCTAAACCTAAATGGTAAAGCTAAATCTAAATGTAAGTGCTAAATGTTCAATCTAAACCTAAATCGTAAAGCTAAATTTAAATGTAAGTGCTAAATGTTAAATCTAAACCTAAATCGTAAAGCTAAATCTAAATGTAAGTGCTACATGTTAAATCTAAACCTAAATGGTAAAGCTAAATCTAAATGTAAGTGCTAAATGTTATCTCTAAACCTAAATCGTAAAGCTAAATCTAAATGTAAGTGCTAAATGTTCAATCGAAACCTAAATCGTAAAGCTAAATCTAAATGTAAGTGCTAAATGTTAAATCTAAACCTAAATCGTAAAGCTAAATCTAAATGTAAGTGCTAAATGTTAAATCTAAACCAAAATCGTAAAGCTAAATCTAAATGTAAGTGCTAAATGTTCAATCTAAACCTAAATCGTAAATCTAAATCTAAATGTAAGTGCTAAATGTTCAATCTAAACCTAAATCTAAATTTAAGTGCTAAATGTTCAATCTAAACCTAAATCGTAAAGCTAAATCTAAATGTAAGTGCTAAATGTTCAATCTAAACCTAAATCGTGAAGCTAAATCTAAATGTAAGTGCTAAATGTTCAATCTAAACCTAAATCGTAAATCTAAATCTAAATGTAAGTGCTAAATGTTAAATCTAAACCTAAATCGTAAAGCTAAAGCTAAATGTAAGTGCTAAATGTTAAATCTAAACCTAAATCGTAAATTGGTGGTAGTGGGGGTGTATATTGTAGCCCGGAAGAGTTAGGGCTGCATGGGATTCCGGGTATTTGTTCTGTTGTGTTACGGTGCGGATGTTCTCCCGAAAAGTGTTTGTCATTCTTGTTTGGTGTGGGTTTAGAGTGTGTCGCATATTTGTACAGTGTTAAAAAGTTTTTTTTACGGCCACCTTCAGTGTGACCCGTGTAGCTGTTGATCAAGTATGCCTTGCAATAACACACGTGCGTTGTAAATAGCTAGATGCAAAATACAAATGGGCTTGCACGCTGTTTGGACAGATGTAGAGGGCGCTAGAGGCAGTGCCATTATGGCACCCCCTGAATATTGTTGATTGGGTAAAAATCGTTGCCCACATATGCGGTCCTCTCCAAGGTTTCTCATAGACATCATTGTCACTTTCACCGACGTCTCGTTGGGTGTGAGTTTTTCCTTGCCCTTATGTGGGCTCTACCGAGGATGTCGTTGTGGCTTGTGCAGCCCTTTGAGACACTTGTGATTTAGGGCTATATAAATAAACATATGCGGTCCTCTCCAAGGTTTCTCATAGTCATCATTGTCACTGTCACCGACGTCCCATTGGGTGTGAGTTTTTCCTTGCCTTTATGTGGGCTCTAAGGAGGATGTTGTCGTGGTTTGTGCAGCCCTTTTAGACACTTTTAATGTAGGGCTATATAAATAAACATTGATTGATTGATTTAGGTTTAGATTTAACATTTAAATATAATATTAAGAGTCAATATTTCATTTAAACTTAAATGTGACCACATGCGGTCCTCTCCAAGGTTTCTCATGGGTGTGAGTTTTTCCTTGCCCTTATGTGGGCTCTACCGAGGAAGTTGTTGTGGTTTGTGCAGCCCTTTGAGACACTTGTGATGTAGGGCTATATAAATAAATATGTGCGGTCCTCTCCAAGGTTTCTCATAGTCATCATTGTCACTGTCACCGACGTCCCATTGGGTGTGAGTTTTTCCTTTTCCTTACGTGGGCTCTACCGCGGATGTTGTCGTGGTTTGTGCAGCCCTTTGAGACACTTCTGATGTAGGGCTATATAAATAAACATTGATTGATTGATTTAGGTTTAGATTTAATATTTAAATATAATATTAAGAGTCAACATTTCATTTAAACTTAAATGTGACCACACATGCGGTCCTCTCCAAGGTTTCTCATAGTCATCATTGTCACTGTCACCGACGTCCCATTGGGTGTGAGTTTTTCCTTGCCTTTATGTGGGCTCTACCGAGGATGTCGTCGTGGTTTGTGCAGCCCTTTTAGACACTTTTAATGTAGGGCTATATAAATAAACATTGATTGATTGATTTAGGTTTAGATTTAACATTTAAATATAGTATTAAGAGTCAATATTTCATTTAAATTTAATTGTGACCACATCTGCGGTCCTCTCCAAGGTTTCTCAGGGGTGTGAGTTTTTTCTTGCCCTTATGTGGGCTCTACCGCGGATGTGTTGTGGTTTGTGCAGCCCTTTGAGACACTTGTGATTTAGGGCTATATAAATAAACATTGATTGATTGATTTAGGTTTAGATTTAACATTTAAATATAATATTAAGAGTCAATATTTCATTTAAACTTAATTGTGACCACATATGCGGTCCTCTCCAAGGTTTCTCATAGTCATCATTGTCACTGTCCCCGACGTCCCATTGGGTGTGAGTTTTTCCTTGCCCTTATGTGGGCTCTACCGAGGATGTTGTTGTGGTTTGTGCAGCCCTTTGAGACACTAGTGATTTAGGGCTATATAAATAAGCATATGCGGTCCTCTCCAAGGTTTCTCATAGTCATCATTGTCACTGTCACCGACATCCCATTGGGTGTGAGTTTTTCCTTGCCCTTATGTGGGCTCTACCGCGGATGTCGTTGTGGTTTGTGCAGCCCTTTGAGACACTTGTGATGTAGGGCTATATAAATAAACATTGATTGATTGATTTAGGTTTAGATTTAATATTTAAATATAATATTAAGAGTCAACATTTCATTTAAACCTAAATGTGACCACATGTGCGGTCCTCTCCAAGGTTTCTCATGGTGACAGTGACAATGATGACTGACGTTCCATTGGGTGTGAGTTTTTCCTTGCCCTTATGTGGGCTCTACCGAGGAAGTCGTTGTGGTTTGTGCAGCCCTTTGAGACACGTGTGATTTAGGTCTATATAAATAAGCATTGATTGATTGATTTAGGTTTAGATTTAACATTTAAATATAATATTAACAGTCAACATTTCATTTAAACTTAAATGTGATGAAAATAAGCTAAATCTAAGAAAAGTGAGTTAAATCTGAGAAATAAATCTGTTATAAAAATGTCGCTCAACTTTAACATTTGGCACCCTATAGGTTTAGGAGAATTAAAACCATTATTTAGTTCCGCACACCTTGGTGATATCACTGTATCGGAAGGTGAATAAGAGCCCCGCTGAAAAGAAGACTCATATTCTTTTGACAAGTGAACACACCATTCAAATCCTTTTCAAACTGTTCCTTTAAGGTCAAATTATGACATACTGTTGGGTTGTTGTATTCAAACCATATGTAATACCCCAAAATGTCTCCCTCTCACTTTGGCTGAGTTATTCACCTTGCATTCCAAACAAGTGCAGATAATTACACTTGTCACTCAGCGGCTTTCTCAAAGTGAGGCAAAAGGCCGCCCTGAGACAGTTTAACTTTATTTCCGCTTGTTGAAACAGATACGGCATTAGGAAGATGGCAGCCCGCGGGTGAGTGTCAGCAGAGTGTATGGAGGGAGGGGGAGGAAGAGACTCCCACGGCCCGCACTGCCAAGAGAGCATCTTCCCATCCCTGACAGGGGATTAGTCCTCTACCCCCCAAACATAGGAAAGCTGCTTAGACGAAGTCTCCCCATACTTGCAGTCAGAGTTCCCCTTGTACGCCGTCACTTAGCCGCCCCGATCGCAGCCAAAATTGCCCCAAAACAGTTTCATTTATGCGTTTGCCGTGGGTTTGATATTTTTCTGGCATCGTGGTCTCTTGAGAGAAAGTTTTGCTTCCTCACGCCGACTACTTTGAGATAGATGTGACGGGACTTTGTTTGCTCGCTCTTGCTGGGGAAATGAAAAACTATGACGGCGTGCGTTTTATGTACTTTTATTTACACACAAGAGCGGATGTTTGCACTTGCAAACATTTTTTACTGTCTATGTGTCAAATATAGGGCTTCACGGTGGCAGAGGGGTTAGTGCGTCTGCCTCACAATACGAAGGTCCTGCAGTCCTGGGTTCAAATCCAGGCTCGGGATCTTTCTGTGTGGAGTTTGCATGTTCTCCCCGTGAATGCGTGGGTTCCCTCCGGGTACTCCGGCTTCCTCCCACTTCCAAAGACATGCACCTGGGGATAGGTTGATTGGCAACACTAAATTGGCCCTAGTGTGTGAATGTTGTCTGTCTATCTGTGTTGGCCCTGCGATGAGGTGGCGACTTGTCCAGGGTGTACCCTGCCTTCCGCCCGATTGTAGCTGAGATAGGCGCCAGCGCCCCCCGCGACCCCGAAAGGGAATAAGCGGTAGAAAATGGATGGGTGTCAAATATAACATGATTAACAGCAGAGGTGGGTAGAGTAGCCAGAAATTGTACTCAAGTAAGAGTACAGTTACTTTAGAGATGTATTACTCAAGTAAAAGTAAGGAGTAGTCACCCAAATATTTACTAAAATTAAAAAGTATGTTGTGAAAAAACGACTCAAGTACTGAGTAACTGATGAGTAACCTGATTACGGCAACAAGTAATGCACAAAAACATAAAAATAGCAATGAGCAAATTCAGAGCCAGGAATATCTCTTAAGCAACTAAAAAAATAATATATATTAGATAATAGTACATTAAAATAAAATTTAAAAAATGGCACATTGAGCCACAATAACTTAACAGCACCATAGCCTCAGTAGGCATTCGTTGATTTGATTGATTGATTGATTGATTAAAACTTGTATTAGTAGATTGCACAGTACAGTACATATTCCGTACAATTGACCACTAAATGGTAACACCCCAATAAGTTTTTCAACGTTTATCAATTACTTAGTAAATGACCAAGTCGAGGTGATCTACCTCATATATATATATACATACACACACATATCATTTATACACACACATATCATACATACACACACAAATCATTTATACACACACATATATATGTATATATGTATATATATATATACATATATATATACATATACATACACACACACACATATAAACATACATACATACATTTATATATACAGTATATATTTATATTTATTTATTTTGCCGTTTTTGTTCACATGTTAAAGGTGTTTTAATGAACATACATGCATGTTTAACATATAGATTCCTGTCTTTCATGAAGACAAGAATATAAGTTGGTGTATTACCTGATTCTGATGACTTGCATTGATTGGAATCAGACGTTCACGTTTTCAAATGGAGGAGAAAAAAAAGTTCCTCTTTTCTGTCTAATACCACATGAAAGTCTTTGGTTTTTGGCATCTTATTTGTCCAGCTTCCTTATTCGTTTTTATACACTTTACAAGAAATACATTGGCGGCAAACTCTGTAGCTTGCTAGCTTGTTTGCGCTGGCTTTCGGAGACTCTTATTTTGTTAGCGCAGGCGCGATGGAGCGGCACTTTTATTGTGAAGACTGGAACTGTGCGATCAGTCTTTAGGCTTATGACGGGAAGTACGGTTGAAATAAAAAGTGTCTTTTTTCCTTTACACTTTTGATTGATTGATTGAAACTTGTATTAGTAGATTGCACAGTACAGTACATATTCCGTACAATTGACCACTAACACCCCAATAAGTTTTTTTTCTTGTTTAAGTCGGGTCATGTGACCGCCTGGCTCTGTTTGATTGGTCCAATGTCACCAGTGACTGCATGTGATTGGTGAAAGGCAGGCATGCGTGGATTCTACTTTGAAGCTCTGTCATTAACCAAAACAAACATTAATAGATCGATAAAAAAAAGTAGCGAGTAGCGAGCTGAATGTAGATAAATGGAAAGGAGTAAAAGTAGCGTTTCTTCTCTATAAATATACTCAAGTAAAAGTAAAAGTATGTTGCATAAAAACTACTTATAGAAGTACAATTTATCCCAAAAGTTACTCAAGTAAATGTAACGAAGTAAATGTAGCGCGTTACTACCCACCTCTGATTAACAGTCAGCCTTCCACATTTTGAAGTTTCCTTACCTTCAGTGCAGAGTAGGGTTGTACGGTATACAAGTATTGGTATAGTATCGCGATACTAATTAATCATATTAGTACCGGTCCGCCACCCGTGCCCCCCCCATCTTCGTCACGTTGCATTGCTGGTTTCACGAGCAGACCAGCATGTTCGGCAGCACACAATCACTGAGTACTTACAAGCAGACAGTGTGAAGACGGAAAAGGGAGAACAGACGCATTTTGGCTTAAAAATTAAGAATAAAGGTGACGTTATAACACTGAAACGCCCTCAGGAAGAGGTGCTTTAGGACAGTGGTCCCCAACTGTCGGGCCGCGGAAGAATTTTTTATAAATTTTTATTTATTAAATTTTTTTGGGTATTTAATTTTTATTTATTTGTATTAAATCAACATAAAAAAAACACAAGATACACTTACAGTCAGTGCACCAACCACCCAAAAAATACCTCTTTTAAAGACAAAAACCTCCCTTTTTCATGACAAAGAAAAAAATTAATAAATTTAAAAAACAATCCCCCCCACCGGACAAATTATCAAGCGTTGGCCGGTCCGCAGCTACGAAAAGGTTGGTGACCACTGCTTTAAGACATGACTAGCAAGCTAGCGGCTAACGTCCAGCCCCGGTCGGCAATGTTTTAGCTACTTCTAAATCACTAATCCTCGCCTCCATGGCGACAAATAAAGTAAGTTTCACCTCATTGGCGTCAAAATGTAAAGAAATGCCGTTGGTGGATCTACACCTAACATCCACTGTAATGATACCAAGTACAGGTGCGTATATAGTCGATGCTACTATGATTACGTCGATATTTTTTGGCATCACAACATATTTCGTTTTTTAAAAATGTATATTATGTTTATAATTTGTAATAACTTTTATAACTTTTAATTTTCCTGGGGGAAGTCTACTGAAGGTATCAATAAAGTACTATTTATCCATCTACTGTGGGGCAAAAAAAGTATTTAGTCAGCCACCGATTGTGCAAGTTCTCCCACTTAAAATGATGACAGAGGTCTGTAATTTTCATCATAGGTACACTTCAACTGTGAGAGACAGAATGTGGAAAAAAAAAATCCAGGAATTCATATTGTAGGAATTTATTAGTAAATTATGGTGGAAAATAAGTATTTGCTCAACCATTCAAAGCTCTCACTGATGGAAGGAGGTTTTGGCTCAAAATCTCACGATACATGGCCCCATTCATTCTTTCCTTAACACGGATCAATCGTCCTGTCCCCTTTGCAGAAAAATAGTCCCAAAGCATGATGTTTCCACCTCCATGCTTCACAGTAGGTATGGTGTTCTTGGGATGCAACTCAGTATTCTTCTTCCTCCAAACACGACGAGTTGAGTTTATACCAAAATGGATACATGGATGATACAGCAGAGGATTGGGAGAATGTCATGTGGTCAGATGAAACCAAAATAGAACTTTTTGGTACAAACTAAACTCGTCGTGTTTGGAGGAAGAAGAATACTGAGTTGCATCCCAAGAACACCATACCTACTGTGAAGCATGGGGGTGGAAACATCATGCTTTGGGGCTGTGTTTCTGCTAAGGGGACAGGACGATTGATCCGTGTTAAGGAAAGAATGAATGGGGCCATGTATCGTGAGATTTTGAGCCAAAACCTCTTTACATCAGTAAGAACTTTGAATGGTTGACCAAATACTTATTTTCCACCATAATTTACAAATAAATTCTTTAAAATTGTGAATTCCTGGATTTTTTTTTCACATTCTGTCTCTCATAGTTGAAGTGTACCTATGATGAAAATTACAGACCTCTGTCATCATTTTAAGTGGGAGAACTTGCACAATCGGTGGCTGACTAAATACTTTTTTGCCCCACTGTATCTATCTATCTATCTATCTATCTATCTATCCATCCATAAATACATCCCTGGACACACGAGGACTTTGAATATGACCAATGTATGATCCTGTAACTACTTGGTATCGGATTGATACCCAAATTTGTGGTATCATCCAAAACTAATGTAAAGTATCCAACAACAGAAGAATAAGTGATGATTACATTTTAACAGAAGTGTAATAAATAAAACATGTTAAATGAGAAAGTAAGCAGATATTAACAGTAAATGAAGAAGTAGATTAATAATTCATTTTGTACCGCTTGTCCTTAATATTTTGACAAAATAATGTACTTTGTTTACTCAGTACTAAAAGACAAGTGGTCTTTTATGTTCACTGTTTTGGTTATGGACAAACTTGCAATAAGAAACATATGTTTAATGTACTGTAAGATTTTTTGCTAGAATAAAGCCAATAATGCATTTTTTTGTGGTGCCCTTTATTTAGAAAAGTATCTAAATAATTTTAGTACCTGTACCAAAATATTGTTATGGGGACAACACTAGTGCAGAGGTGATATATGGCAATGGGAAATGATTTTATTGAATTCCCAGGAATGATTTTGTCATAAGAAATAACTGTAGCAAACAGAAGGCTTAGCACTGCTGAAGCATATAATCAGTGAATAGAATGTTGTGCTTGAAAGCATTATTTCATCCGCCGGAACGTTGAATCCTCTATTAAAAAGTGTGTCACAAAACTAGTTTGAATTGGGACTTCAGCTGGCTTAATGGCACACTGCTATTTTTGCTGTCAGGGATGGGAGAGAAAAAAAAGCTTGTTGGAAATAAAGCAGTGGAACATCTAAGGGGCGAGTAGCAGGTATAAAGTTCTGAAAGAGTTATTTTCATAAGAACAGACTGGAAGATGGTGAGCCTTCATTGCTTGAAGTTAAGTTTGTTGAGATTTGTGTTCTTACTCATTAAACAACTTTGGGTGCTTCTACATACCAGTAGGGGGCAGTGATTTGAGGCAAACACTATTGTAAGAATCCTGTAGATGTGGGCTGAATGTCCTCTAGAACAGGGCAACCCAACCTTTTTTCGCACCAGGGACCGGTTTAATGTAGGCATTATTTTCACGTTTGGCAGATAAATATAGCAAATAAGTGCATGAAAAATGAATACATGAAATAACTCACCATAACATTTAATTAGACTTTTGTTTTTTTAATCATTTTTGCCAGAAGTAAGCTTTGTTTAGGCTTTAGTATGTGATGGGTAATAGGTGATTCATCACATTCAAGGACAAGAGCATGGATGTACAAACCCTGTTTCCATATGAGTTGGGAAATTGTGTTAAATGTAAATATAAACGGAATACAATGATTTGCAAATCATTTTTAACCAATATTCAATTGAATGCACTACAAAGACAACATATTGATGTTAAGCTCATAGACCAAATTTTTTTTTGCAAATAATAATCAACTTTGAATTTCATGGCTGCAACACGTGCCAAAGTAGTTGGGAAAGGGCATGTTCACCACTGTGTTACATCACCTTTTCTTTTAATAACACTCAATAAACGTTTGGGAACTGAGGAAACTAACTGTTGAAGCTTTGAAAGTGGAATTTTTCCCATTCTTGTTTTATGTAGAGCTTCAGTTTTTCAACAGTTTGGGGTCTCCGCTGTCGTATTTTACGCTTCATAATGCACCACACATTTTTGATGGGAGACAGGTCTGGACTGCAGGCGGGTCAGGAAAGTACCCGCACTCTTTTTTTATGAAGCCACACTGTTGTAACACGTGTTGAATGTAGCTTGGCATTGTCTTGCTGAGATAAGCAGGGGCGTCCATGAAAAAGACGCAGCTTAAATGGCAGCATATGTGGTTCCAAAACCTGTATGTACCTTTCAGCATTAATGGTGCCTTCACAGATGTGTAAGTGACCCATGCCTTGGGCACTAATGCACCCCCATACCATCACAGATGCTGGCTTTTTAATTTTGCGTCGATAACAGTCTGGATGGTCCGGATGACACGATGTCGAATATTTCCAAAAACAATTTGAAATGTGGACTCGTCAGACCACAGAACACTTTTCCACTTTGCATCAGTCCATCTTAGATGATCTTTGGCCCAGAGAAGCCGGCGGCGTTTCTGGATGTTGTTGATAAATGGCTTTCGCTTTGCATAGTAGAGCTTTAACGTGTACTTACAGATGTAGCGGCAAACTGTATTTAGTAACAGCGGTTTTCTGAAGTGTTCCTGAGCCCATGTGGTGATATCATTTGGAGATTGATGTCGGTTTTTGATACAGTGTCGTCTGAGGGATCGAAGGTCACGGTCATTCAATGTTGGTTTCCGGCCATGCCGCTTACGTGGAGTGATTTCTCCAGATTCTCTGAACCTTTTGATGATATTATGGACCGTAGTTGTTGAAATCCCTAAATTTCTTGCAATTACACTTTGAGAAACGTTGTTCTTAAACTGTTTGACTATTTGCTCACGCAGTTGTGGACAAAGGGGTGTACCTCGCCCCATCCTTTCTTGTGAAAGACTGAGCATTTTTGGGGAAGCTGTTTTTATACCCAATCATGGCACCCACCTGTTCCCAATTAGCCTGCACACCTGTGGGATGTTCCAAATAAGTGTTTGATGAGCATTCCTCAACTTTAGCAGTATTTATTGCCACCTTTCCCAACTTATTTGTCACGTGTTTCTGGCATCAAATTCTAAAGTTAATGATTATTTGCAAAAAAAAAAAAAGTTTTATCAGTTTGAACATCAAAAATATTGTCTTTGTAGCATATTCAACTGAATATGGGTTGAAAATAATTAGCAAATCATTGTATTCCATTTATATTTACATCTAACACAATTTCCCAAATAATATGGAAACGGGGTTTGTATAAGAAAGCTAGAAATAATTGACAATAGTTCCAATAGATTTATGTGGATTTGTAGTTCCATTCTAAAAGTTATGTATTCATATTATCAGAAACAGAAGAGTTTTTACTGCCATTGTTTGAGAAGGGGTTCACAAACTAGGATTGTTACTTGGTGCAATTGTGCAACATAAAACATATAACGCAGAATAGAAAAACATGAGCTGTAACTGAGCTATCAGATCATGTTATTGTTCATGTGTCTGATGGCCAAGGGGAAAAAACTGTTCAGGTGACGGGAGGTGTGGGTCTGGATGGACCGTAGTCTCCCGCCTGAGACTACTGTGCATATATTGTGCATATATTTCATACATAGAAACACTAATATTAGCTTTTTGATCCAAATGTTCATGCGTAAATACATTTGTTATTGCTAACTACTTGTGTAATAGGACAATGTGCAATAATACCAGTACTTGAACTTATTTACTGTATTTTTTGCTTCAGCACATGCAGCAATTTAGCACTCTTCCATCGGCCTTATGCACTTTAACTTTGTCTTTGATCTGCCCTGATCTTAGGTCATCAACCTAGCTGGATGGAACCTAGCTTTTGATCTTAGGTCATCAACCTAGCTAGATGGAACCTAGTTTTTGGCTACGATTTGGCACTTTTACATTTTATATGGTTATTAATGTGCATTGTCTCATGTAACAAATATAGCAAATGACAACTTTATTAGGCAGTAAGTCGAACACATTTCCAGTGAGGGTTGGACTCCGCCAAGGCTGTCCTTTGTCACCCATTCTGTTCATAACTTTTATGGACAGAATTTCTAGGCGCAGTCAAGGCGTTGAGGGGTTCCGGTTTGGTAACCGCAGGATTAGGTCTCTGCTTTTTGCAGATGATGTGGTCCTGATGGCTTCATCTGACCGGGATCTTCAGCTCTCACTGGATCGGTTCGCAGCCGAGTGTGAAGCGACCGGAATGAGAATCAGCACCTCCAAGTCCGAGTCCATGGTTCTCGCCCGGAAAAGGGTGGAGTGCCATTTCCGGGTTGGGGAGGAGACCCTGCCCCAAGTGGAGGAGTTCAAGTACCTAGGAGTCTTGTTCACGAGTGGGGGAAGAGTGGATCGTGAGATCGACAGGCGGATCGGTGCGGCGTCTTCAGTAATGCGGACGTTGTACCGATCCGTTGTGGTGAAGAAGGAGCTGAGCCGGAAGGCAAAGCTCTCAATTTACCGGTCGATCTACGTTCCCATCCTCACCTATGGTCATGAGCTTTGGGTCATGACCGAAAGGATAAGATCACGGGTACAAGCGGCCGAAATGAGTTTCCTCTGCCGTGTGGCGGGGCTCTCCCTTAGAGATAGGGTGAGAAGCTCTGCCATCCGGGAGGAACTCAAAGTAAAGCCGCTGCTCCTCCACATCGAGAGGAGCCAGATGAGGTGGTTCGGGCATCTGGTCAGGATGCCACCCGAACGCCTCCCTAGGGAGGTGTTTAGGGCACGTCCAACCGGTAGGAGGCCACGGGGAAGACCCAGGACACGTTGGGAAGACTATGTCTCCCGGCTGGCCTGGGAACGCCTCGGGATCCCCCGGGAAGAGCTAGACGAAGTGGCTGGGGAGAGGGAAGTCTGGGTTTCCCTGCTTAGGCTGTTGCCCCCGCGACCCGACCTCGGATAAGCGGAAGATGATGATGAACTTTATTAGGAGTTTTATAATACATCTATGAACTAGCTTATTGGTGCGTCTGGTGGGGGTGGAGAACGTTAAGTTGGAGAAAATGCGGTCGGTTATATATCATTTATTGTCTCTGTGCGGCCCGGTAGCAAATGCGTTACGGACCGATGCTCTAGAACAACCTCCACCTACGAAGTATGTAACGGACAAAAGGAAGAGACCAAAAAAGAAATGTCCACTGCAAAGAAGCAGTTTAATAACACAGGACATTCAGACCACATTTACTTGATCTTTGTAATGGCATACTTGCCAACTAGGGCTGCCAATCTTTGGGTGTCCCACGATTCGATTCAATATCGATTCTTGGGTCATGATTCGATTCAAAATCGATTTTTTTTTTTATTCAATACGATTCTCGATTCAAAAACGATTTTTTTCCCTGATTTAAAAGGATTCTCTATTCATTCAATACATAGGATTTCAGCAGGATTTAACCCAGTCTGCTGACATGCAAGAAGAGTTGTAGATTTTTGTAAAAAGCTAATATAATTGTAAAGGACTGTCAAGCCTGGACTGCTTCTTCGATGCAAGGACAATACGGGACGAGCCAGACGTGACTGTGAGTACATGGTTGTTTATTTGGAATACTAAATACAAAAAAAAAAAAAACTAAGGGCACTCTCAAAGAGGTACAAAACTTAGCTACAAAAATACAAACAGGAAAACAAAACAACTGCTCGATGG
>NC_084629.1:6067003-6207003 GCF_033978795.1 Nerophis ophidion
TCCATAAAGCCTGTCTTAACCCTTTTATACATCTTAGCCCTTGTCATTATCTTTACTGGCCACGGCCTTCTCTTTCTATATTCATCTATCCATAGGACCCAGTTCTCTTCACGGGCACCATGAGGAAGAATCTGGACCCTTTCAGGCAGCACACAGATGAGGACCTGTGGAATGCACTCCAAGAGGTACTCCAGCCTGGCTCTGAATGATTCCCCCTTGCCGGCCCAGGGGGGGATCCCTCTGTCCCCCTGTACAATGCTGCCATTCAGCCTCCCTGCTCGCCACAAGTCATGGGGGGAAATCCCATTAGGGCCATGGGGCCCAGCTCAATGTGCAGCTTGTAACTGGGAACCATTGAAAGTGCTGGGGGAGATGTGTTTGGGCAGTCAGGCCAATCAGGATGAAGGCTCCCCCCACAGTGAAGGGCTTCAGCTCCTGGTCCTGCCTCTGAATGGGTTTGGTGGCCTGGATTAAAGCTAGAGGGCTGGCCACAAGAGAGCATTGGCCAAGGTCATCAGTGGACCTGGCCTTGCATTGTGCCAGGCGGTTAATGGGTGTGTTTGGATGGTTCTTTAAAGACATCTCCACAGGAGGCCTTTATGCCGGAGTAATGAAGGGTTGGGGCTCTGCACTCCCCTCTCTGCAGGTGCAGATGAAGGCCGTGGTGGAGGAACTGCCCAATAAGTTGGATACCATGCTGGCAGAGTCAGGCTTGAACTTCAGCATGGGCCAGAAGCAGCTGCTATGCCTGGCCAGGGCCATCCTGCGGAAAAACCGCATCCTTGTCATCGACGAGGCCACGGCCAATGTGGACCCAAGGTTAGAGGAGTACTGTCGACTACCGACCTCGATTAGAGGGGATGCAACCTAAATTCAAAGGCCTATTGAAATGAGATTTTCTTATTTGAACGGGGATAGCAGCTCCATTCTATGTGTCATACTTGATCATTTCGCGATATTGCCATATTTTTGCTGAAAGGATTTAGTAGAGAACAGCGATGATAAAGTTCGCAACTTTTGGTCGCTAATAAAAAAGCCTTGCCTGTACCGGAAGTAGCAGACGATGTGCGCGTGACGTCACGGGTTGTAAGGCTCCTCACATCTGAACATTGTTTATAATCATAGCCTCAAGCAGGAAGAGCTATTCGGACCAAGAAAGCGACAAATTTCCCCGTTAATTTGAGCGAGGATGAGGAAATTTAGAGTGAAGGACTAGAAGAGAAAAAGCGACGGCTCCAGTGGGAGCGTTTCAGATTTACTAGGATAATTCTGGAAAATCCTTTATCTGCTTATTGTTTTAATAGTGTTTTAGTGAGATTGTAAAGTCATACCTGCGGTGAACGCCAGTGTCTCTGAGAGAAGCCGAGGAGCCAAGATCACAGCTGCCTTTTTGACAGCTGCTGCAGGAGGACGCACAATCCACTGATCTCGCCGGTAAGAGCCGACTTAATATCACAATTTTCCCATCCAAAAACTTGCTGGTTGACGTAGAGAAACATGTTCGCTTGACCGCTCTGTGTTAAAGCTTCACAACAAACAAAGAAACACCGGCTGTGTCTCGGTTGGTGAAGCCAGCTGCAATCCACCGCTTTCCACCAACAGAATTCTTATTTGACGTCTCCATTATTAATTGAACAAATTGCAAAAGATTCAGCAAAACAGATGTCCAAAATGCAGTGTAATTATGCGATTAAAAGAGACGACTTTTAGCCGTGTGTGGTGCTGGGCTGACATGTCCGCTCCAACCAATAACGTCACAAGCACGTGTCAAAATTAACATCATCATTCCGCGACGTTTTCAACAGGATACCTCGCGGGAATTTGAAAATTGCAATTTAGTAAACTAAAAAGGCCGTATTGGCATGTGTTGAAATGTTAAGATTTCATCATTGATATATAAACTATCAGACTGCGTGGTCGCTAGTAGTGGCTTTCAGTAGGCCTTTAAAGGGGAACATTATCACCAGACCTATGCAAGCGTCAATATATACCTTGATGTTGCAGAAAAAAGACCACATATTTTTTTAACCGATTTCCGAACTCTAAATGGGTGAATTTTGTCAAATTAAACGCCTTTCTGTTCATCGGTCTTTTAGCGATGACGTCAGAACGTGACGTCACCGAGGTAATACACCCACCATTTTCATTTTCACATTACAAACACCGGGTCTCAGCTCTGTTATTTTCCGTTTTTTCGACTATTTTTTGGAACCTTGGAGACATCATGCTTCGACGGTGTGTTGTCGGAGGGTGTAACAACACTAACAGGGAGGGATTCAAGTTGCACCACTGGCAAGAAATCTGCCGCCAGACCCCCATTGAATGTACCAAAGTGTCTGCACATTTGACCGGCGATGCTAAGACAGACATGGCACAAAAATGTATGGATAACCTGCGGATGCATTTGCAACGATTAAGTCAACGAAATCACAAAGGTGAGTTTTGTTGATGTTGTTGACTTATGTGCTAATCAGACATAATTGGTCACGGCATGACTGCCAGCTAATCGATGCTAACATGCTACGCTAATCGATGCTAACATGCTATTTACGCTAGCTGTATGTACATTTGAAACTAGATACCCTCATTTAATGCGAAACAAACACTTACCAATCGACGGATTTAAGTTGCTCCAGTGTCACAAGATGCGAAAGTCCTGATCGTTTGGTCCGCACATTTTACCGGCGATGCTAATAAGGCAGCCATGCTATGGGCCACTTCATTAGGTACACCCACGCTACGGCCGAATAGCGTCAATAGCTATTCGCTCAATAGCTTCAGTTTCTTCTTCAATTTCGTTTTCGCTATATGCCTCCAGGGCTTCACGGTGGCAGAGGGGTTAGTGCGTCTGCCTCACAATACAAAGGTCCTGCAGTCCTTGGTTCAAATCCAGGCTCGGGATCTTTCTGTGTGGAGTTTGCATGTTCTCCCCGTGAATGCGTGGGTTCCCTCCGGGTACTCCGGCTTCCTCCCACTTCCAAAGACATGCACCTGGGGATAGGTTGATTGGCGACACTAAATTGGCCCTAGTGTGTGAATGTGAGTGTGAATGTTGTCTGTCTATCTGTGTTGGCCCTGCGATGAGCTGGCGACTTGTCCAGGGTGTACCCCGCCTTCCGCCCGATTGTAGCTGAGATAGGCGCCAGCGCCCCCCGCGACCCCGAAAGGGAATAAGCGGTAGAAAATGGATGGATGGATGGATATATGCCTCCATACTCCGACCATCTGTTTCAATACATGCGTAATCTGTTGAATCGCTTAAGCCGCTGAAATCTGAGTCTGAATCCGAGCTAATGTCGCTATATCTTGCTGTGGTAACCGCCATGTTGTTTGTATTGGCAGCCCTGTATGACGTCACAGGGAAATGGATAGTGGTTTCGAAGATAGCGAAAATAAGGCACTTTAAAGCTTTATTTAGGGATATTCCGGGACCGGTAAAATTTTGAAAAAAACTTCTAAAAATAAAACAAGCCAGTGGGAACTGATTTTTATTGTTTTTAACCCTTTTGAAATTGTGATAATGTTCCCCTTTAATATTTCATCATTGATATATAAACTATCAGACTGCGTGGTCGGTAGTAGTGGGTTTCAGTAGGCCTTGAAGGATTAATCAAACAAGACTGGCTAGACATATCAATGGTGCCCAAATTGTTGGCCTCCAAGGGCCAAAGTGAAAACGTGCCAATGGGCCGCGGGCCAAATGCACAGCGTTTTTAATGTACCGCAGCACCACGAGTTAAGCGATTAGACCCATGCCAACATAAATTACCGGGAGATCATCACATACGATAAATGTCACGTAGTTCAGTCTTGGGGACATGCCATCAACAATTGTGTAAGCTTGAAAGAGGTCAATATAAGTATGTATTAGGAATTGGGAACCACCATTTGGCGGGCCAAAAGTACATTACTAACCGTGTTACGAATAAAGATCAGTCAGAATAGAACATAATGTGGGTTATAGAGAACATAAAAACCCTTTATTTATTGAATCAAAAATATCGAAATTCAATCATTTGGTGTGTTTGCAAATAGCTACAATTACAGTGGGGCCAAAAAGTATTTAGTCAGCCACCGATTGTGCAAGTTCTCCCACTTAAAATGATGACAGAGGTCTGTAATTTTCATCATAGGTACACTTCAACTGTGAGAGACAGAATGTGAAAAAGAATCCAGGAATTTACATTGTAGGAATTTTAAAGAATTTATTTGTAAATTATGGTGAAAAATAAGTATTTTGGAAGGAGGTTTTGGCTCAAAATCTCACGATACATGGCCCCATTCATTCTTTCCTTAACACGGATCAATCGTCCTGTCCCCTTAGCGGAAAAACAGCCCCAAAGCATGATGTTTCCACCCCCATGCTTCACAGTAGGTGTGGTGTTCTTGGGATGCAACTCAGTATTCTTCTTCCTCCAAACACGACGAGTTGAGTTTATACCAAAATGGATACATGGATGATACAGCAGAGGATTGGGAGAATTTCATGTGGTCAGATGAAACCAAAATAGAACTTTTTGGTATAAACTCAACTCGTCGTGTTTGGAGGAAGAAGAATACTGAGTTGCATCCCAAGAACACCACACCTACTGTGAAGTATGGGGGTGGAAACATCATGCTTTGGGGCTGTTTTTCTGCTAAGGCATGGGTGTCAAACTCTGGTCCGTCGTGTAATTTCATTTGGCCCTTGAGGCAATATCAAATTAACATTAGAACTGGCCCGCCGGAGATATACAGCAATGCCGCTGTAACACCGCATTCACCGATTTCCCGGGAGACTCTCGAATTTCAGTGCCCCTCCCGAAAATCTCCCGGTGCAACCATTCTCCTGAATTCCACCCGGACAACAATATTGGGGGTGTGCCTTAAAAGCCACTGTCTTAAGCGTCCTCTACAACCTGTCGTCAAGTCTGTTTCCCCTCCTCACAAACAGCGTGCCGACCCAGTCACATATGTTGCTTCTACACACATGCAAGGCATACTGGATCAACATCATACAGGTCACACTGAGGGTGGCCATATAAACAACTTTAACACTGTTACAAATATGCGCCACACTGTGAACACACACCAAACAAAAATAACAAACACATTTTGGGAGAACATCCGCACCGTAACACAACATAAACACAACAGAACAAATACCCAGAACCCATCGCAGCACTAACTCTTCCGGACCGCTACAATATAACCCCCACCCCCACCCACCTGAGCCCCGACATTAACTGAGCAGTAAAAAGGCCTGAATGGTTGATTTATTCATTGTTATTTTATTTTCAAATGTATTAGCCTGTGGAAAAAGTTAATGTTGATATTTACCTCAGAAGGCTGCAAATACAAAAGAGGCATTCATTTTTTATTTAAATTTGATTTGATATGCCATTGATATTTTTTAATTATTATTGTTATTATTATCTGCGATGAGGTGGCGACTTGTCCAGGGTGTACCCCGCCTTCCGCCTGATTGTAGCTGAGATAGGCGCCAGCGCCCCCCGCGACCCCGAACGGGAATAAGCGGCAGAAAATGGATGGATGGATGGATGTTATTATTATTTGAAACTCAATTTTGCATGTCACTATAAAGTTATATAGGCCTTGCTTGTTCAATATTCAATGAAAAACTTGTTTGGGTCCCTATTAAAAGGTTAATTTGTTGACATTCTCCCAATCCTCTGCTGTATCATCCATGTATCCATTTTGGTATAAACTCAACTCGTCGTGTTTGGAGGAAGAATACTGAGTTGCATCCCAAGAACACCACACCTACTGTGAAGCATGGGGGTGGAAACATCATGCTTTGGGGCTGTTTTTCTGCTAAAAGGACAGGACGATTGATCCGTGTTAAGGAAAGAATGAATGGGGCCATGTATCATGAAATTTTGAGCCAAAACCTCCTTCCATCAGTGAGAGCTTTGAATGGTTGACCAAATACTTATTTTCCACCATAATTAACAAATAAATTCTTTAAAATTCCTCCAGTATGAATTCCTGGATTTTTTTTTCACATTCTGTCTCTCGCAGTTGAAGTGTACCTATGATGAAAATTACAGACCTCTGTCATCATTTTAAGTGGGAGAACTTGCACAATCGGCGGCTGACTAAATACTTTTTTGCCCCACTGTACATACAAAGCCAAATATAATCTGCTACCCAAGAATGTACAACATTTCTTCCGTACCAACTTGTCGGATTACATCCTTGTCTTTCTACTATCCAGACGAGAGGCGTGATTTATGATCTACAATAGAGTTTGACGAGCAAAGAAACGACGCATTTCATCAGTTGATCATGTCAACATAGACACGCAAGCCGGTGATCACGGCGCCGCTATAAATAGTTTGTCTGCGTTAGCAATTATAATAATAAATAAATGGGTTGTACTTGTATAGCGCTTTTCCACCTTCAAGGTACTCAAAGCGCTTTGACACTACTTCCACATTCACACACACATTCACACACTGATGGGGGGAGCTGCCATGCAAGGCGCCAACCAGCACCCATCAGGAGCAAGGGTGAAGTGTCTTGCTCAGGACACAACGGACGTGATGAGGTTGGTACTAGGTGGGATTTGAACCAGGGACGCTCACGACCACTCTCCCCACTGCGCCACGCCGTCCCTTTACAGATAAGAACGAAATTGCGTTGCATTCGCTGGTTGTAGTGTAGGATAGAAGAGCAATATGGTGCAGATATAAATAAATAGATTACTGTACAGATAAATATTATTATGATCCATGGCCTGGATCATGTTTTGCTATTTTCAGTTAGTTTTAGGGACTCCCTCAATTCCTGTTTTTGTGCACCCTTGAGTTTGTTTTTAGTTACCATGGTGACCTATTATTTCCACCTGTCTCTGATTGGTGTTTGGGACGCTCACCTGTTTCCTGAGCACTAATCAGAGGCAATTATTTAAGCCTGCCTTTGCCGGTCAGTCGGACCTTTCCGACAGTATAACATATGTGGGGGTTCGTTGACCGATTCGTCTCGTATTAGACCCACGCGCTGCACCTAATCAAGTGGCCCATTTTTGGATTTGTTCGTGATTTGCGTTGCCATGGTAACAAGAAATGTTCCTAATTTAGATTCCCGCCATCGGCTCAAGTGGCACCTTTCCGACGGTATAACATATATTATATATTATAATAACAATAACACAAATACTTGGTTAATATCACAAAATGTACATGGAGAATTGTTGGCGGTTTTGGATGGTTATTTATTAGGTTTAATGGGCGGAACAGAGGACCTCCCGTTGGCTCCGTTGTAAGCGGACTTTTATTTACGACATCTGTCAAGTCTTTCATAATGATTGTAAACGATGAGCAAAATTCCAAAAGAAGCGCAGTTCCCCTTTAACTGCCTATTGTATTGATGTAAATTGTGTTACAATATAAAAACAGGAAGTGATCGGGCGGTATGGCTCGGTTGGTAGAGGGGCCGTGCCAGCAATTTGAGGGTTCCAGGTTCGAATCCCGCTTTCACCATCCTAGTCACTGCCGTTGTGTCCTTGGGCACTTTACTCCCCTGCTCCCAGTGCCACCCACACTGGTTTAAATGGAACTTAGATATTGGATTTCACTGTGTAAAGTGGGTTGAGTCACTAGAGAAAAGCGCTATATAAATATAATTCATGATCATATGTGTTGGTAATAGCAATACATTGGAAAAGGGGTGGGCTTCACGGTGGCAGAGGGGTTAGTGCGTCTGCCTCACAATACGAAGGTCCTGCAGTCCTGGGTTCAAATCCAGGCTGGGGATCTTTCTGTGTGGAGTTTGCATGTTCTCCCCGTGAATGCGTGGGTTCCCTCCGGGTACTCCGGCTTCCTCCCACTTCCAAAGACATGCACCTGGGGATAGGTTGATTGGCAACACTAAATTGGCCCTAGTGTGTGAATGTTGTCTGTCTATCTGTGTTGGCCCTGCGATGAGGTGGCGACTTGTCCAGGGTGTACCCCGCCTTCCGCCCGATTGTAGCTGAGATAGGCGACAGCGCCCCCCGTGACCCCGGTAGAAAATGGATGGATGGAAAAGGGGTAGGAATAAATAAGGTTTGTTTCTCCACACTCCATTTCGGACATGTTATAAAATAAACACTAACCGAGAAAATTCGAGGTAAATTAAATGCTGTGTCAATATGAGTTCTACTTTATTTATAATGTATTAATTTTGCATGTACAATCATGATCAAAAGTTTACATACACTTGTAAAGAACATAATGTCATGGCTGTCTTGAGTTTCCAATAATTTTCTAAAATTCTTATGTTTTTTTGTGATAGTGATTGGATCACATACTTGTTGGTGACAAAAAAAACATTCATAAAGTTTGGTTCTTTTATGAATGTATTATGGGTCAACTGGAAATGTGTGCAAATCTGCTGGGTCAAAAGTATACATACAGCAATGTTAATATTTGGTTACATGTCCTTTGGCAAGTTTCACTGCAATAAGGCGGTTTTGGTAGCCATCCACAAGCTTCTGGTTGAATTTTTGACCACTCCTCTTGACAAAAATGGTGCAATTCAGCTAAATTTGTTGGTTTTCTGACATGGACTTGTTTCTTCAGCATTGTCCACACGTTTAAGTCAGGACTTTGGGAAGGCCAGTGTAAAACCTCAATTCTAGCCTGATTTAGCGATCACCGGGCTGATGATTATAGGATGTCCTGAAGAATTTGGAGGTAATCCTTATTTTTCATTGTCCCATTTACTCTCTGTAAAGCACCAGTTCCATTGGCAGCAAAACAGGCCCAGAGCATAATACTACCAGCACCATGCTTGACGGTAGGAATGGTGGTCCTGGGATTAAAGGCCTCACCTTTTCTCCTCCAAACATATTGCTGGGTATTGTGGCCAAACAGCTCCATTGATGTTTCATCTGACATCACATGGACAAAGATAAGACTTTGTGGAGGAAAGTTCTGTGGTCGGATTAAACAAAAATTGAGCTGTTTGTCCATAATACCCAGCAATGTGTTTAGAGGAGAAATCCCAGGAACACCATTCCTACAGTCAAGCATGGTGGTGGTAGTATTATGCTCTAGGCCTGTTTTGCTGCCAATGGAACTGGTGCTTTAAATGAGACAATGAAAAAGGAGAATTACCTCCAAATTCCTCAGGAAAACCTCAAATCATCAGCCCGGTTGTTGGGTCTTGGGCGCAGATGGGTGTTCCAACAGGACAATGACCCCAAACACACGTCAAAAGTGGTAAAGGAAAGGCTAAATCAGGCTAGAATTAAGGTTTTAGAATGGCTTTCCCAAAGTCCTGACTTAAACGTGTGGACAATGCTGAAGAAACAAGTCCATGTCAGAAAACCAACACATTTTGTCAAGAGTAGTGGTCAAAAATTCATCTAGAAGCTTGTGGATGGCTACCAAAAGCGCCTTATTGCAGTGAAACTTGCCAAAGGACATGTAACCAAATATTAACATTGCTGTATGTATACTTTTGACCCAGCAGATTGGTCACATTTTCAGTAAACTCATAATAAATTCATAAAAGAACCAAACTTAGTGACCAACAAGTATGTGTGCCAATTACTCTATCAACAAAAAAAAAGAGAGTTATAGAAATTATTGGAAACTCAAGACAGCCATGACATTATGTTCTTTACAAGTGTATGTAAACTTTTGATCGTGACTGTAACTACAAATGCACAGATAAAAGCAACCGTGATATATGAGGTGGCGACTTGTCCAGGGTGTACCCTGTCTTCCTCCCGATTGTAGCTGAGATAGGCGCCAGCGCCCCCGGCAACCCCAAAAAGGGAATAAGCGGTAGAAAATGGATGTATGGATGGATGGATATATCCCACTAGGCATTTTTTAAGATAGTAATCAATGATAAAACATGTCAAAACATTAAAAAAACTAATGTGGTGAACTGAGTAACACAAATAGAACGTAATCCAAACAAAACTGCAACCCTTGTTGTGTGTCTGTGAACTTAGGCTCCAGTCTGATACAATAACACAAGGGTGTCCAAACTACTTCCCCTGAGGGCCGCAGACTAAAAAATCTAAGTATGCGGGGGCCTTTTTGATATTTTTCTTTTTTAAAAGCAATACAATAGTTGTTTTTTTCCCTTTATGGCTTTCCTCAAGTTTGGTCCCCGGTCTCCGGAGGGGTCTCAGTCATAAAAATGTTAGACATAAGTCATAAATTATTATTCTTTAATTTAACGCTTGAATCTCGAGATCAACTTCAGGTCTGTCTGTCGTTATAACATTTTTAGGGTCCGCCAGGCCCATTGCAAAAGGACTCCTTTGGACCCTATTGAAACTGTAAGGTTTTATTCTTTCTTTATTATTATTCTGCCGCCTCTTGGAACTGTAATTTGAACCCCTGAACATGCTTCAAAACTCACCAAATTTCACACACTCATCAGAACTGGCAAAAATTCCCATCTAATAAAAAACCAAAACCCCAAAAATTAAAAATGCGCTCTAGCGCCCCCTAGGAAACAAAAACAAAAAACAGACTGCTTGTAACTTCTGTTAGGAATGTCGTACAGACATGAAACAAAAACCTCTATGTAGGGCTGACTTAGACTTAGATTTCATAATTTTACCTTCTAGGGCAAAAATCTACAAAAATTTTGCAAAAACTCATTCAAAGCAAAATTTTCGTAAAAAATGCGATTTTTGCCTCTTTGCGCTGTAATTTGACCCCCTTAAAATGCTTCAAAACTCATCAAACTTGACACACACATCAGGAATGGCTAAAATTGAAATCTAATAAAAAAAAACTAACCCCAAAACTGAAAATTGCGCTCAAGCACAATTTTTGAATAAAACACAGAAAAAACTGCTCCTAACAAGAAAACACAGACAAAACTGCTTGTAACTTCCGGTAGGAATATCGGATAGACATGAAACAAAAACCTATATGTAGGTCTCACTTAGGCCTACATTTCATAGATTGACAACCCCAACAACCAATCAATCAATCAATGTTTACTTATATAGCCCTGAATCACTAGTGTCTCAAAGGGCTGCACAAACCACAACACAAACCACTACGACATCCTCGGTAGGCCCACATAAGGGCAAGGAAAACTCACGGCCAGTGGGACGTCGGTGACAATGATGACTAAAATCAACAGGAAGTTTGCAATCCCCCCTTCAAAACAAAATTTTGTAAAAATACGTCACCTTTCTTCAAACATTATCTCCTCTGAGTTTGTCGTTTAGGCTTCAAACTCGCACAGGGGAGAGATTGAACCCTTCTGATTAAAAGTTATCCAAAGAGTTTCGATTACTGCTCCGGTTTTGATTTTACGCGCCGTCAAAGAACCCCTGCGCAAAGTTTCCTAAAATATGTCATTTTTGCCTCTTTGAGCTGTAATTTGACCCCCTTAAAATGCTTCAAAGTGCAAGTTAAAGCTCTACTATGCAAAGCGAAAGCCATTTATCAACAACATCCAGAAACGCCGAGCTGTAATTTGACCCCCTTAACATGCTTCAAAACTCACCAAATTTTACACACACACCAGGACTGGAGAAAATTGCCATGTAATAAAAAACCAAACCTCAACAATCCAAATTGCGCTCTAGCGCCCACTAGGAAAAAACACAGACAAAACTGCTTGTAACTTCTGTTAGGAATGTCATAGAGACATGAAACAAAAACATCTATGTAGGTCTGACTAAGACCAGCGCTTGTGTCGCGGGGGCAGCAGCCAAAGCGGACCCGACCAACGCTGCTTGCAGCTTTAATTTTAAATTTAGTTTTTTTATTTTTATGGCCTTTATGTCAAAAGCCTTATTTATACGGCAAACACACAAACTATGCAACATTTTCCCCCCAAAACATTTCAAAGTGGAATATTTGACGTGTAGTAATTGGAACCCTAAATAGGTCAATCATTTATAACAATAGAAAAAGAATAAGTGTTGAAAATAAGCTAAATGTATATTTATATATTTTTTTTTACTTTTAACGCTTAAGTCTGTAGATATCTTGATTATAAGATTTTATCATTTTTTTCACACTTTTTTGTTTGTTTGATGGCCTTTTTGTGAAAAAAAACTTTGTTTTGCACAAAATATTCAATATTGTCCCCCCAAAATATTTGAAAGTGAAATTAATTAATTAATAAAAGTAATTGGAGCCTTCAGCAGGTCAAAAAAAGTCCGCATGGCAGCTTTGTGTTATTAGTGTCAACACTGCAACTTTTTCTTGTTACATGTCACTGTTTACTCTTTTATTACACTTTTTTACGTTTTAAATTTTTACTATAGTATTTTTTAGAATGGGACGGGGGCCATTAACAAATTAGCTTTGGGGCCACAAATGGCCCTCGGGCCGCACTTTGGACACGCCTGCAATAACACAATTAAAACCCTAACTGCGTTTGAAAGTATGGCAGGTTGTTTACCACCTCACATTCCCGATGAGCCATTGTAGTTTGCCGCCTACAATCCCCGCCCGGAGCACTTTAGGAAGAGTGTTTTGTTCTCAAGTGTTGTGTTCTGTGCAACTTTAGAACCGACAGCCTGATCCAGCAGACGATCCGGGAGAGGTTTCAAGAGTGTACGGTGCTCACCATCGCTCACAGGCTCAACACCATCATCGACTGTGACAAAATACTGGTAGGTTGCGAAGCAGCAATTTTCAATTGTTTGTTTTTGAAAGGCCATCAGACATCACTTGAATGTGCAATTTTCTGAAATATGACAAAGAATACCCGGAAGTGAGATTCGGGCGACCCGCAGCCTAGAGTTTGAATTCAATCGCCACATTTTTGCAACAGCAGGACCGCCTTTTGATCACAGTTTCTTCTCATTGAATCGACTCTCTTGTGCCACTTGATCTTTGGCCCTTTCCTGCTACTGCCTGCCGAGGTGCCAATTAGCACCGTTTGTGGCGGCATTTGTCAAGAGTCTATGAAGGGTCGGGGCGTGACCTGGCGTGGCTCCTGTGCAGAAAAAGCCAAAACACAAGCAGCTGGGACTGATTCACACCTACACTTGTGTTAAATGCCCCCCCATATTGGCATGAAGCCTTGGGAGATTTATATCAGGTCCCAGCTCAGAGAGAGAGAGACAGTACTTTTTTAGTGTTACCGTATTTCCTTAAATTGCCGCTAATTAATTTAAAACCTCTTCTCACTCCCGCGCTTACCAAAGGCATGCGGTAAATTTAGGCCTGTGCTTATAAATTTGAGTGTGATGTAAGGATACTAGGGATGTCCCGATCCGATATTAGCCAAAAAAGTGAATATCGGATTTTATCGGACTGAATCTAAAAACTCCGATATAAGCGCTCCGATATAAGCTGTCCATTTGCCGCTGCAGCACTTCTATAATAGGTGACTGGTTTGATCACACTCCAACACAGTAGGTGGCGGCAATGCCCCTTAATTAATGTTGGTGGCGGCCGCGGAAGAAGAGCATCTCTGATCCAGCATGCACAGCCCACGTGATCACAACAACGACAACGCGTGTGCTCAGCAAAGTGTGATGTCGGCTGTGTGGAAGTATTTTAACTCACAGCATGCCGAAATGCTTATCTTCTTAAAAAAAAATCTCCACATTATGCTCGGACTGCTGAAAGTGGAGAAGGAGGAGGAGGAGTAGTAAGGGTAGTCAGCACTGACTATTATTTGTTTTATGCTCTTGTTATTAGAGTGATATGTTTATTGTGTTTACACTATTCTTCAGTGAAGACTAAGAGTAATTACTACATTGTTTTGGGCACAGTCAGTCAGTGAAACTGGAGCTGTGAACTCTTAATTTAGAGCAGTTGGACAGTGGACAATATTGTGTTGTTTTTGTGGTTTTTGTCCCTGCCCACAGTTGTTTCCAACATATGCTGACAGTAAAAAAATAACTGAAGTGAACTTGAATTGTTTGCACTTTAAAACGTTTTTTTTTTTTTGGATTTATTTAGGTTATTTTTCTGGGTCTTTTAATTTATTTTTAATTTATTCTTTTCAATTGTATAATTATGTTGGTATTAGTGGTTATTTTGCACTTTAAATATAAAATTTTGTTTTTATTGGATTTGTTGAGGTAATACTCTTATGTTGAAGGTTAAAATTTATGTAACCAATTGGTTAATAATAAATGGGTCAGTTTTTCCTATACCTACTATTGCTAACTATTGTTTTCTGTTTTAACACTACATCATCAGTAACAGTAACATCACTTTATCAAGCCTTTTCTAACATTCTACAAAACAAAATAAGGAATAAATATATGTATGATTCGTGCCTATATCGTATCGTATTGATATCGGTATCGGCAAATACTCAAGGCTACAATATCGGTATCGCATTGGAAGTGAAAAAGTTGTATCGGGACATCCCTATAGGATACCATCATGAAACGCACATTTAATAAAAAATGTTTTATTATGGTCTTACCTTTACTTATAAATAAAGTCCATGCGCAGCTCCTTTTGATCAAAAGCATCGATAACTTGTTTATAGAAGTCTTCCTTATCTTTCTTCGGTTTTAAAAGTCTCTCTGTCTCGATGGAGATCTTCCTTTATTAGCTCCTGCTTCGATTGAACGTCCAGTTTAGAAAATAGTTTAATTCAGATATTTAATCCTCCATGTTAAAAGTGCAAGCGAGAGGGAAAAAATAAACGATCGCTGCTCACTCTTGCTGCTTGTTGTCACTACTTCTGCAGCCGAGTTGTCGCAAGAAGGATCGCTAGCGCCCTCTACCACCAAGAGGCGGCAGTATTTAATGACTCATATTTGACACACGCAGCTACAGTATGTTCATAAAACATACCTGCTTACTGTTCATTTTAGCATATTCAATAGCTTGGACCTAAAATTCTACTGAATAAGCTCTTAATCTTTTCCCCTTTATGCGATTTCAAATGATTGAAATCAGCCTACTCCATTTTGGAAATGATGACAGGTGAAGTGTCACTCGTGACGTGACGAGTTTGACCCGGTGGAAATTCTAGACATGCGCTAATAAAAATAATATTTTGCGAAACGAGTTTGACCCGGCCTTAATCCTGAGCCGGCGGTAATGCTAAACATGCGCTAATTATTTTGCGAAACGAGTTTGACCCGGCAGTAATTCTAGGCAGGCGCATACTATATACCCGGCGGTAATTCAAAGGAAATACGGTACGTTTATAATAGCAAGGAGCTTATAAAATGTGTGCTGAGATAAGTGGAGTCTTCCGCAAACTGCTTGAATGGGCACTATATGTTAAAAAGTTGGAGGTTAAAGTACAAATGATTGTCACACACACACTAGGTGTGGTGAAATTTGTCCTCTGCATTTGACCCATCCCCTCATTCACCCCCTGGGAGGTGAGGGGAGCAGTGAGCAGCAGCGGTGCCGCGCCCAGGAATCATTTTTGGTGGTTTAGCCCCCAGTTCCTACCCTTAATGCTGAGTGCCAAGCAGGGAGGTAATGGGTCCTATTTTTATAGTCTTTAGTATGACTCGGCTGATCTCAAGGCGGACACCCTAACCCATGGGTCACCAACACGGTGCCTGCGGGCACCAGGTAGCCCGTAAGGACTAGATGAGTAGCCCGCTGGCCTGTTCTAAAAATAGCTCAAATAGCAGCACTTACCAGTGAGCTGCCTCTATTTTTAAAATTGTATTTATTTACTAGCAAGCTGGTCTCGCTTTGCTTGACATTTTTAAATCTAAGAGAGACAAAACTCAAATAGAATTTGAAAATCCAAGAAAATATTTTAAAGACTTGGTCTTCACTTGTTTAAATAAATTCATTTTTTTTTTACTTTGCTTCTTATAACTTTCAGGAAGACAATTTTAGAGAAAAAATACAACCTTAAAAATGATTTTAGGATTTTTAAACACATATACCTTTTTACCTTTTAAATTCCTTCCTCTACTTTCCTGACAGTTTAAATCAATGTTCAATTAAATGTTGTTGTTTTTTTTATTGTAAAGAATAATAAATACATTTTAATTTAATTCTTCATTTTAGCTTCTGTTTTTTCGACGAAGAATATTTGTGAAATATTTCTTCAAACTTATTATTATTAAAATTCCCCAAAAATATTCTGGCAAATCTAGAAAATCTTTACAATAAAAATTTAAATCTCATTTCAAAGTCTTTTGAATTTCTTTTAAAATTTTTGTTCTGGAAAATCTAGAAGAAATAATGATTTGTCTTTGTTAGAAATACAGCTTGGTCCAATTTGTTATATATTCTAACAAAGTGCAGATTGGATTTCAACCGATTTAAAACATGTCATCAAAATTCTAAAATTAATCTTAAGCAAGAAAAATTACTAATGATGTTCCATAAATTATTTTTAAATTTTTATCAAAAAGATTCGAATTAGCTAGCTTTTCTCGTCTTTTTTTTCGGTTGAATTTTGAATTTTAAAGAGTCGAAATTGAAGATAAACTATGTTTCAAAATTGTATTTTAATTTTTTTTTTTCAGTTTTCTCCTCTTTTAAACCATTCAATTAAGTGTTTTTTTCAGCATTTATTCTCTACAAACAAACTTCCGTAAAAGGAAAAAAAATGTACGACGGAATGACAGACAGAAATACCCATTTTTTTATATATACATATATTTATTTATTAAAGGTAAATTGAGCAAATTGGCTATTTCTGTGTGTATCAAACTGGTGGCCCTTTGCATTTATCAGTACCCAAGAAGTAGCTCTTGGTTTCAAAAAGGTTGGTGACCACTAGGCCACTGAGTAAGTGTACAGTAAGGCCACGGCAACTCATTTTCAAGAGTTGTTTTGATTGTTGCTGCTAAAGATAAATCGCCCAAATAAATTCTTGGCTTTTTCAACCTTCATACAGCTAACTGCTAATTGTTCACTACAAACTGGCACATGTGTTGGTGAGATACAGTCTGGTGAAGTGAGGTGAATTATATTTATATAGCGCTTTTTCTCTAGTGACTCAAAGCGCTTTACATAGTGAAACCCAATATCGAAGTTACATTAAAACCAGTGTGGGTGGCACTGGAAGCAGGTGGGTAAAGTGCCTTGCCCAAGGACACAACGGCAGTTACTAGGATGGCGGAAGGTGGAATCGAACCTGCAACCCCCAAGTTGCTGACACGGCCACTCTACCAACCGAGCTAAACCGCCGTGGGAGATTATGTCATTTTACCCATTTGGGTTTAAAATATTTTTTGCAAACCAGTAATTATAATCCGCAAATAATGTGCCGTTGTTGAGTGTCTGTGCTGTCCGGAGCTGGACAGAACCGTGTAATACTCTTCCATATCAGTAGGTGGCAATAGGTAGCAAAATGCTTTGTCGTGATTCCAATATGCAGACTACAGCAGGAGGCAGGGTGCAGGTAAAAAGGTATCTAAGGCTTAAACCAAAAATAAACAGAAGGTAAGTGCCGCTTTGCAAAGGCATTGAAGCTTAGGGATGGCTATGCAGAACGAAACTAAAACTGAACCGGCTACAAAGTAAACAAAAACAGAATGCTGGACGACAGCAAAGACTTACATTTATGAATAATTGATTTATATAGGCTAGTAAAGTGAAGTTTTGTACCTGACAAGTTTTGGCTACCTTGCTTCTGCAGCCTTCATCAGTGACACCTCTGATGAAGGCTGCAGAAGCAAGGTAACCCAAACTTGTCAGGTACAAAACTTTACCTTACTAGCCTATATAAATCAACCATTTATACTGTAAATACACGTCAGTAGGCTAAATGAACCCCTTCAAAATAGCAAAGACTTACAGCGTGTGGAGCGGACAGCGACCACAAAGTACATCCGAACATGACATGACAATCAACAATGTCCCCGCAAAGAAAGATAAAAACCACTTAAATATTCTTAATTGCTAAATCAAAGCAGGTGTGGGGAATAGCACTCAAGGAAAACATAAAACTGCAACAGGAAAATACTAACAAAACAGGGAAAGCCACTAAAATATGAATGTAAGACAAGAACTCTCGAGCATCAAGAGGAGCCAGATGAGATGGTTCGGGCATCTGGTCAGGATGCCACCCGGACGCCTCCCTTTGGAGGTGTTTAGGGCACGTCCAACCGGTAGGAGGCCACGGGGAAGACCCAGGACAGGTTGGGAAGACTATGTCTCCCGGCTGGCCTGGGAACGCCTCGGGATCCCCCGGGAAGAGCTTGACAAAGTAGCTGGGGAGAGGAAAGTCTGGGCTTGCCTGCTTAGCGGGGCCAATTTCGGCCCCAAGAGACGTTATTTTGCGGCCCCCATCACTGTTAGTGCGGCCCGCGAGTTTTATATGAATGGCGCTTGACAGCGTTGTGTTATTTGGCTCCAAAATGGCTCTTTCAACATTCTGGGTTGCCTACCCCTGCGTTAGTGGATAAGTAGCAAATGAGTGGAAGCGACAGATGTTGCCATAGATACGAGGGTTTTATTACCTGCCCCGGCTGCAGTCACCCCGAGACACCTGTCCGTCACTAATAACAGTCCCGGATAACCTCGACCAATTCAAACCGTTGTCTGTGGAGATGTCCGATAATATTGGACTGCCGATATGATCGGCCAATAAATGCTTTAGAATGTAATATTGAATATGATCGGTATCAGTTTCAAAAAGTAAAAATTATGACTTTTTAAAACGCTGCTGTGTGTGGGAGAAGTACAGAGCGCCAATAAACCTTAAAGGCACTGCCTAAGTGCCGGCTCAGTCACATAACATCCACGGCTTTTCACACACATAAGTGAATGCAAGCCATACTTGGTCAACAGCCATACAGGTCACACTGAGGGTGGCCGTATAAACAGCATTAACACCGTTACAAATATGCGCCACACTGTGAACCCACACTAAACAAAAATGACTAACACAATTCGGGAGAACATCCGCACCGTAACACAACATAAATGTGAAGTGGAGTGAATTATATTTATATAGCGCTTTTTCTCTAGTGACTCAAAGCACTTTACCTGGAAGCAGGTGGGTAAAGTGTCTTGCCCAAGGACACAACGGCAGTGACTAGGTTGGCAGAAGCGGGAATTGAACCTGCAACCCTCAAGTTGCTGGCACGGCCACCCTACCAACTGAGCTAAAATACGACAGAACAAATACCCAGAACACCTTGCAGCACTAACTCTTCCGGGACGCTACAATATTTTCTTTTCTTGCGGGCCAGCCTCACCCAGACTCTGCCTCCAGTGGCCCCCCTGGTGAATTGAGTTTGAGACCCCTGCTGCTTAGGCTGCAGCCCCCGCGACCCGACCTCGGATAAGCGGAAGAAAATGGATGGATGGAAGACAAGAACTAAAATTCTATGCACAGGAAAACACCCATCCATCCATCCATTTTCTACCGCTTATTCCCTTTTAGGGTCGCGGGGAGCGCTGGCGCCTATCTCAGCTACAATCGGGCGGAAGGCGGGGTACACCCTGGACAAGTCGCCACCTCATCGCAGGGCAGGAAAACACCCAAAAACTCAAAATAAGACAAGACTTTGAGACAAAAGCTATAGAGATGCATGCTTGCTCATGGTTTGAATTCATGATCCGCTTGAGATGGTTTCCTGTGGACGGGACTCTCGCTGCTGTCTTGGAGCCACTATGGATTGAACTTTTACAGTATCATGTTAGACCCGCTCGACATCCATTGCTTTCGGTCCCCTAGAGGGGGGGGGTTGCCCACATCTGAGGTCCTCTCCAAGGTTTCTCATAGTCAGCATTGTCACTGGCGTCCCACTGGATGTGAATTCTCCCTGCCCACTGGGTGTGAGTTTTCCTTGCCCTTTTGTGGGTTCTTCCGAGGATGTTGTAGTCGTAACGATTTGTGCAGTCCTTTGAGACATTTGTGATTTGGGGCTATATAAATAAACATTGATTGATTGATTGAAATGCGAGAACAACTTTTTACTGTCAATCGGCTGCAGAGTTTCATTTTTTTAATGTTTTCTGCTGGTGGTGTGCCTCCGGATTTTTTCAATGAAAAAAATGTGCCTCAGCTGAAAAAATGTAAAAAACACTGGGCTAGATCCTAATTTGTCTTGTATGATTGCAGGTTCTGGACGCAGGCAAAGTCCAGGAGTATGACGAGCCTTACGTGCTGCTCCAGAACGAGGACGGGCTTTTCTATCAGATGGTCCAGCAGACAGGCCGAGTCGAGGCCGCCTCGCTGCTCGACACAGCCAAACAGGTACAGAACGACTCACTACCTTGCAGTATTTCACCATAGTTCAATGAAAATGTCAATGTGCTGCAATCGATACAAACTGACTCCAATACACGTTTTAAACGTCATTATTTGACTTTATTGTATTCATGTGAAACATGGATATGATCATCGGTAGAGGTGCACCTCGTGAATCGATTTGATTCCAATTCTTGGTGTGACATTTCGATTCAGAACCGATTCTGGATTCAACATGATTGATGTAATTGTTTGAATGCTCCAAAGCATTCACACACATGGTTTTCTACACCAAAATGTATCTATTTATTCAATTTACTCTTGTCCAAATTTTGCCGCACTCTACCTTCCACATTTTTCACCCGATTCAAACCGTTGCAACTTCACACTGTTCAGCTTATTCGGGACCCGCGGGCAAAATATCCAGATTTGCCAGAATTCCAGGTTTCCCATTCAAAATGAACTGGCTATTTTTCAAATTTCCACAATTTTCAACGGATTCAAACCGTTCCAACTTCACACTGTTCAGCTTATTCGGGAATCGTGGACTTTCCCCCTGACAAATTCCAAAAATTCCCAAATTTGCCAAAATTCCAGGTTTTCCTGGACATTTTTCCCATTCAAAATGAATTGGCCATTTTTCAAATTTCCACCATTTCCACAATTTTCAACCGATTCAAACCATTCCACCTTCAACACATTCCACCATCCTGGAAATTCAAACTGCCTTTTTTTTCCCAATTCAAAAAAATTCCAGGATTTTCCCGAATTTCTGGTTTTCCAAAGCCCGATTTCCACCCTTTTTTCTGGCGACTACTCCTTTCCACATTTTTCAACGCATTTCAACCGTTCCACCGTCAATATGGACAAAAAAACAAAGTTGTTTTTTGAACTGGAAAAATTCCCGGTTTTCCCGAAATTCCAAGAATCCCGTTATACCATTTCTCAATTCGACATGTTACTACTTCAACATTTCTCGACTTATTTGAAAAATTCCAACACCAACCACTTCAACTCATTCAAGTTTTTTTCACCATTTTCCAAAAACTTTACGCTTTTACCGAAATTCCCTAAATTTTGGGAAATGACTATTGAAATCAATGGGACATTTTTCAAAGTTCCACAACTCCCACATTTTTCACCTGATTCAAACCGTTCCAACTTCACACTGTTCATCTTATTCAGGAATCGTGGACTTTCCCCCTGAGAAACACCAAAAATTCCCAAATTTGCCAGAATTCCAGGTTTTCCGGGACATTTTTCCCATTCAAAATGAATTGGCCATTTTTCAAATTTCCACCGTTTCCACAATTTTTAACCGATTCAAACCATTCCACCTTCAACACATTCCACCATCCTGGAAATTCAAACTGCCTTTTTTTTCCAATTAAAAAAAATCCAGGATTTTCCAGAATTTCTGGTTTTCCAAAGCCCTATTTCCACCCTTTTTTCTGGCGACTACTACTTTCCACATTTTTCAACGCATTTCAACCGTTCCACCGTCAAAACATTCCTCTTAATATGGACAAAAAAACAAAGTCGTTTTTTGAACTGGAAAAATTCCCGGTTTTCCCGAAATTCCAAGAATCCCGTAATACCATTTTTCAATTCGACATGTTACTATTTCAACATTTCTCGAACTATTTGAAAAATTCTAACACCAACCACTTCAGCTCATTCAGACCATTCAAGTTTTTTTCACCATTTTCAAAAAACTTTACGCTTTTACGGAAATTCCCCGAATTTGGGGAAATTACTATTGAAATCAATGGGACATTTTTCAAAGTTCCACAACTCCCACATTTTTCACCTGATTCAAACCGTTCCAACTTCACACTGTTCAGCTTATTCGGGAATCACGGGCTTTCCCCCTGACAAATTCCAAAAATTCCCAGATTTGCCAAAATTCCAGGTTTTCCTGGACATTTTTCCCATTCAAAATGAATTGGCCATTTTTCAAATTTCCACCATTGCCACAATTTTCAACCGATTCAAACCATTACACCTTCAACACATTCCACCATCCTGGAAACTCAAACTGCCTTTTTCCCAAAAATTCCAGGATTTTCCAGAATTTCTGGTTTTCCAAAGCCCTATTTCCACCCTTTTTTCTGGCGACTACTCCTTTCCACATTATTCAACGCATTTCAACCGTTCCACCGTCAAATCATTCCTCCTAATATGGACAAAAAAACAAAGTTGTTTTTTAAACTGGAAAAATTCCCAGTTTTCCCAAAATTCCAAGAATTCCGTAATACCATTTTTCAATTCGACATGTTAACTACAACATTTCTCGACCTATTTGAAGAATTCCAACACCAACCACTTCAACTCATTCAGACCATTCGAGTTTTTTTCACCATTTTCAAAAAACTTTACACTTTTACGGAAATTCCCTAAATTTTGGGAAATTACTATTGAAATCAAAGAGACATTTTTCAAAGTTCCACAATTCCCACATTTTTCACCTGATTCAAACCGTTCCAACTAATCGCGGGCTTTCCCCCTGAGAAACACCAAAAATTCCCAGATTTTTCCAGAAATCCAGGTTTTCCGGGACATTTTTCCCATTCAAAATGAATTGGCCATTTTTCAAATTTCCACCATTTTCAACCGATTCAAACCATTCCACCTTCAACACATTCCACCATCCTGGAAATTCAAACTACCTTTTTTTTCCAATTAAAAAAAAATCCAGGATTTTCCAGAATTTCTGGTTTTCCAAAGCCCTATTTCCACCCTTTTTTCTGGCGACTACTCCTTTCCACATTTTTCAACGCATTTCAACCATTCCACCGTCAAATCATTCCTCTTAATAAGGACAAAAAAACGAAGTTGTTTTTTGAACTGGAAAAATTCCCGGTTTCCCCAAAATTCCAAGAATTCCGTAATACCATTTTTCAATTCGACATGTTACTACTTCAACATTTTTCGACCTATTTGAAAAATTTCAACACGAACCACTTCAACTCATTCAGACCATTCGAGTTTTTTTCACCATTTTCAAAAAACTTTACGCTTTTACGGAAATTCCCCAAATTTTGGGAAATTACTATTGAAATCAATGGGACATTTTTCAAAGTTCCACAACCCCCACATTTTTCACCCGATTCAAACCGTTCCAACTTCACACTGTTCAGTTTATTCGGGAATCGTGGACTTTCCCCCGTTCAAATTCCAAAAATTCCCGATTTCCCAGAATTCCAGGTTTTCCGGGACATTTTTCCCATTCAAAATGAATTGGCCATTTTTCAAATTTCCACAATTTTCAACCGATTCAAACCATTCCACCATCCTGGAAATTCAAACAGCCTTTTTTTCCAATTCCAAAAAATTCCAAGATTTTCCAGAATTTCTGGTTTTCCAAAGCGCTATTTCCACCCTTTTTTCTGGCGACTACTCCTTTCCACATTTTTCAACGCATTTCAACCGTTCCACCGTCAAATCATTCCTCTTAATATGGACAAAAAAACAAAATTGTTTTTTGAACTGGAAAAATTCCCGTTTTTCACGAAATTCCAAGAATTCCGTAATACCATTTTTCAATTCCACATGTTACTACTTCAACATTTCTCGACCTATTTGAAAAATTCCAACACCATTTTCAAAAAACTTTACGCTTTTACGGAAATTCCCCAAATTTTGGGAAGTTACTATTGAAATCAATGGGACAATTTTCAAAGTTCCACAACTCCCACATTTTTCACCCGATTCAAACCGTTCCAACTTCACACTGTTCAGCTTATTCGGGAATCGCGGGATTTCCCCTTGACGAATTCCACAATTTCCCAGATTTGCCAGGATTCCAGGTTTTCCGGGACATTTTTCCCATTCAAAATGAATTGGTCATTTTTCAAACTTCCACCATTTCCACAATTTTCAACCGATTTAAACCATTCCACCTTCAACACATTCCACCATTCTGGAAATTCAAACTGCCTCTTTTTTCCAATTAAAAAAATCCAAGATTTTCCAGAATTTCTGGTTTTCCAAAGCCCTATTTCCACCCTTTTCTCTGGCGACTACTCCTTTCCACATTTTTCAACGCATTTCAACCGTTCCACCGTCAAATCATTCCTCTTAATATGGACAAAAAAACAAAGTTATTTTTTGAACTGGAAAAATTCCCGGTTTCCCTGAAATTCCAAGAATCCCGTAATACCATTTTTCAATTTGACATGTTACTACTTCAACATTTCTCGACCTATTTGAAAAATTCCATCACCAACCACTTCAACTCATTCAGACCATTCAAGTTTTTTTCACCATTTTCAAAAAACTTTACGCTTTTACGGAAATTCCCCAAATTTTGGGAAATTACTATTGAAATCAATGGGACATTTTTCAAAGTTCCAGAACTCCCACATTTTTCACCCGATTCAAACCGTTCCAACTTCACACTGTTCAGCTTATTCAGGAATCGTGGACTTTCCCCCGGACAAATTCCAAAAATTCCCGATTTCCCAGAATTCCAGGTTTTCCGGGACATTTTTCCCATTCAAAATGAATTGGCCATTTTTCAAATTTCCACCATTTTCAACCGATTCAAACCATTTGACCATCCTGGAAATTCAAACTGCCTTTTTTTTCCAATTCAAAAAAATCCAGGATTTTCCAAAATTTCTTGTTTTCCAAAGCCCTATTTCCACCCTTTTTTCTGGCGACTACTCCTTTCCACATTTTTCAACGCATTTCAACCGTTCCACCGTCAATATGGACAAAAAAACAAAGTTGTTTTTTGAACTGGAAAAATTCCCGGTTTTCCCGAAATTCCAAGAATTCCGTAATACCATTTTTCAATTCGACATGTTACTACTTCAACATTTCTCGACCTATTTGAAAAATTCCAACACCATTTTAGAAAAAACTTTACGCTTTTACGGAAATTCCCCAAATTTTGGGAAATTACTATTGAAATCAATGGGACAATTTTCAAAGTTCCACAACTCCCACATTTTTCACCCGATTCAAACCGTTCCAACTTCACACTGTTCAGCTTATTCAGGAATCGTGGACTTTCCCCCGGTCAAATTCCAAAAATTCCCGATTTCCCAGAATTCCAGGTTTTCCGGGACATTTTTCCCATTCAAAATGAATTGGCCATTTTTCAAATTTCCACAATTTTCAACCGATTCAAACCATTCCACCATCCTGGAAATTCAAACAGCCTTTTTTTCCAATTCCCAAAAATTCCAAGATTTTCCAGAATTTCTGGTTTTCCAAAGCGCTATTTCCACCCTTTTTTCTGGCGACTACTCCTTTCCACATTTTTCAACGCATTTCAACCGTTCCACCGTCAAATCATTCCTCTTAATATGGACAAAAAAACAAAATTGTTTTTTGAACTGGAAAAATTCCCGTTTTTCACGAAATTCCAAGAATTCCGTAATACCATTTTTCAATTCCACATGTTACTACTTCAACATTTCTCGACCTATTTGAAAAATTCCAACACCATTTTCAAAAAACTTTACGCTTTTACGGAAATTCCCCAAATTTTGGGAAGTTACTATTGAAATCAATGGGACAATTTTCAAAGTTCCACAACTCCCACATTTTTCACCCGATTCAAACCGTTCCAACTTCACACTGTTCAGCTTATTCGGGAATCGCGGGATTTCCCCCTGACGAATTCCAAAATTTCCCAGATTTGCCAGGATTCCAGGTTTTCCGGGACATTTTTCCCATTCAAAATGAATTGGTCATTTTTCAAACTTCCACCATTTCCACAATTTTCAACCGATTTAAACCATTCCACCTTCAACACATTCCACCATTCTGGAAATTCAAACTGCCTCTTTTTTCCAATTAAAAAAATCCAAGATTTTCCAGAATTTCTGGTTTTCCAAAGCCCTATTTCCACCCTTTTTTCTGGCGACTACTCCTTTCCACATTTTTCAACGCATTTCAACCGTTCCACCGTCAAATCATTCCTCTTAATATGGACAAAAAAACAAAGTTATTTTTTGAACTGGAAAAATTCCCGGTTTCCCTGAAATTCCAAGAATCCCGTAATACCATTTTTCAATTTGACATGTTACTACTTCAACATTTCTCGACCTATTTGAAAAATTCCATCACCAACCACTTCAACTCATTCAGACCATTCAAGTTTTTTTCACCATTTTCAAAAAACTTTACGCTTTTACGGAAATTCCCCAAATTTTGGGAAATTACTATTGAAATCAATGGGACATTTTTCAAAGTTCCAGAACTCCCACATTTTTCACCCGATTCAAACCGTTCCAACTTCACACTGTTCATCTTATTCTGTAATCGTGGACTTTCCCCTTGACAAAATCCAAAAATTCCAGATTTCCCAGAATTCCAGGTTTTCCGGGACATTTTTCCCATTCAAAATGAATTGGCCATTTTTCAAATTTCCACCATTTCCACAATTTTCAACCGATTCAAACCATTCCACCTTCAACACATTCATCCATCCTGGAAACTCAAACTGCTTTTTTTTTCCAATTAAAAAAAAATTCCCGGATTTTCCAGAATTTCTGGTTTTCCAAAGCCCTATTTCCACCCTTTTTTCTGGCGACTACTCCTTTCCACATTTTTCAACGCATTTCAACCGTTCCACCGTCAAATCATTCCTCTTAATATGGACAAAAAAACAAAGTTGTTTTTTGAACTGGAAAAATTCCCGGTTTCCCCGAAATTCCAAGAATTCCGTAATACCATTTTTCAATTTGACATGTTACTACTTCAACATTTCTCGAGCTATTTGAAAAATTCCAACACCAACCACTTCAACTCATTCAGACCATTTAAGTTTTTTTTCACCATTTTCAAAAAACTTTACGCTTTTACCGAAATTCCCCAAATTTTGGGAAATTACTATTGAAATCAATGGGACATTTTTCAAAGTTCCACAACTCCCACATTTTACACCCGAATCACACCGTTCCAACTTCACACTGTTCAGCTTATTCAGGAATCGTGGACTTTCCCCTTGACAAATTCCAAAAATTCCCGATTTCCCAGAATTCCAGGTTTTCCGGGACATTTTTCCCATTCAAAATGAATTGGCCATTTTTCAAATTTCCACCATTTTCAACCGATTCAAACCATTCCACCTTCAACACTTTCCACCATCCTGGAAATTCAAACTGCCTTTTTTTTCCAATTCAAAAAATCCAGGATTTTCCACAATTTCTGGTTTTCCAAAGCCTTATTTCCACCCTATATTTCTGGCGACTACTCCTTTCACATTTTTCAACGCATTTCAACCGTTCTACCATCAAATCATTCTTCTTAATCAGGACAAAAAATAAAGTTGTTTTTTGAACTGGAAACATTCCCGGTTTCCCAAAAATTCCGTAATACCATTTTTCAATTCGACATGTTACTACTTCAACATTTTTCGACCTATTTGAAAAATTTCAACACGAACCACTTCAACTCATTCAGACCATTCGAGTTTTTTTTTACCATTTTCAAAAAACGTTACGCTTTTACGGAAATTCCCCAAATTTTGGGAAATTACAATTGAAATCAATGGGACATTTTTCAAAGTTCCACAACTCCCACATTTTTCACCCGAATCAAACCGTTCCAACTTCACACTGTTCAGCTTATTCGGGAATCGTGGACTTTCCCCCTGACAAATTCCAAAAATTCCCAAATTTGCCAAAATTCCAGGTTTTCCTGGACATTTTTCCCATTCAAAATGAATCGGCCATTTTTCAAATTTCCACCATTTCCACAATTTTCAACCGATTCAAACCATTCCACCTTCAACACATTCCACCATCCTGGAAACTCAAACTGCCTTTTTCAAAAAAATTCCAGGATTTTCCAGAATTTCTGGTTTTCCAAAGCCCTATTTCCACCCTTTTTTCTGGCGATTACTCCTTTCCACATTTTTCAACGCATTTCAACCGTTCCACCGTCAAATCATTCCTCTTAATATGGACAAAAAACAAAGTTGTTTTTTGAACTGGAAAAATTCCCGGTTTTCCCGAAATTCCATGAATCCCGTAATACCATTTTTCAATTCGACATGTTACTACTTCAACATTTCTCAACCTATTTGAAAAATTCCAACACCAACCACTTCAACTCATTTAGATCAAGTTTTTTTCACCGTTTTCAAAAAACTTTACGCTTTTACCGAAATTCCCCAAATTTTGGGAAATTACTATTGAAATCAATGGGACATTTTTCAAAGTTCCACAACTCCCACATTTTTCACCCGATTCAAACCGTTCCAACTTCACACTGTTCAGCTTATTCGGGAATCGTGGGCTTTCCCTCTGACAAATTCCAAAAATTCCCGGATTTGCCAGAATTCCAGGTTTTCCTGGACATTTTTCGCATTCAAAATGAATTGGCCATTTTTCACATTTCCACCATTTCCACAATTTTCAACCGATTCAAACCATTCCACCTTCAACACATTCCACCATCCTGGAAATTCAAACTGCCTTTTTTTTCCAATTCAAAAAATCCAGGATTTTCCAGAATTTCTGGTTTTCCAAAGCCCTATTTCCACCCTTTTTTTCTGGCGACTACTACTTCACATTTTTCAATGCATTTAAACCGTTTCACCGTCAAATCATTCCTCTTAATATGGACAAAAAAAACAAAGTTGTTTTTTGAACTGGAAAAATTCCCGGTTTTCCCGAAATTCCAAGAATTCCGTAATACCATTAATTCAACATTACTACTTCAACATTTCTCTACTGATTTGAAAAATTCCAACACCAACCCTTTCAATTAATTCAGACCATTCAAGTTTTTTCCACCATTTTTAAAAAACTTTACACTTCGTCCGAAATTCCCCAAAATTTGGGAAATTCCCATTCTTCAAAGTTCCACAACTTTTATATTTTTCATTTGATTCAAACTGTTTCAACTTCAAAATATTCAGCCTGTTTGGGAATTATGTGCTCTATTTTAACAATTCTAAAAACAATTCCAGGATTTCCGTTCAACTCTGACATTGGAGCATTCACACGCAGTTCCTTCAGGAATCGCCTCATCTAGTATATTATTTGTTATATATATTAGAATACAACTATTTTTAAAAAGGTGACAGGTTACAAACGTTTCTCTTGGCTGCTGTAACCTGTAACTTGTTACCAAATGCAATCGAATTAAAATGACGGATATAAGAATAACTACAAGTAAGTCCTCCTCTGTGCAACTGTAAGCAGCAAGATAGTCCTTGCAGTTACAAAAGTAGGTCGGTGCTCAAATAGATGTTATTTGTATACAAATATAATAATAATACAAATAAAGAATTTAAATTGGAGACAACAATAAGTGGCCTGAGAAGTGGCGAGGGAACATACTCCTGCCTTAGGAAACTGATTGTAAAAAGCTACAAAACACTTGTTTACAGTATTTCATGTTAATTTTGTTATTTTGCACGAAAAAAAAAAATTATTGAAAAATGTTTATCCGAGTGTTCCTCTAAAGCAGGGTTGTCCAAACTTTCTAACTCGGGAGCATTGGGCTAAAATAATTAGACCGGGGGTTGAAAGCTGACAGCATGTAAAGTAACGTTATATATATATATATATATATATATATATATATATATATATATATGTGTGTGTGTGTGTGTGTGTAAATAAAACATACATAATGATAAATAAAAAAATGATAAATGGGATGTTATTGTATAGCGCTTTTCTACCTTCAAGGTACTCAAAGCGCTTTGACACTACTTCCACATTTACCCATTCACACACACATTCACACACTGATGGAGGGAGCTGCCATGCAAGGCGCTAACCAGCACCCATCAGGAACAAGGGTGAAGTGTCTTGCTCAAGGACACAACGGACGTGACGAGGTTGGTATTAGGTGGGGATTGAACCAGGGACCCTCGGGTTGCGCACGGCCACGCCGTCCCTATAATATATATATATATATATATATATATATATATATATATATATATATATTACCTATGCGTATATATACATGTTATATTAGGATATTATATACATATATGATGTATAAATCCATCCATCCATTTTCTACCGCTTATTCCCTTTTGGCGCCTATCTCAGCTACAATCGGGCGGAAGGCGGAGTACACCCTGGACAAGTATGATGTATAAATAAATATATAATTAATATAAAAAAATATATATAGATAAAACATACATATAACATCCATCCATTTACTACCCCTTATTCCCTTTTGGGGTTGCGGGGGGGCGCTGGCGCCTATCTCAGCTACAATCGGGCGGAAGGCGGAGTACACCCTGGACAAGTATGATGTATAAATAAATATATAATTAATATTAAAAAATATATATAGATAAAACATACATATAACATCCATCGATTTTCTACCGCTTATTCCCTTTTGGGGTTGCGGGGGGCCCTGGCGCCTATCTCAGCTACAATCGGGCGGAAGGCGGAGTACACCTTGGACAAGTATGATGTATAAATTAATATATAATTAATATAAAAAAATATATAGATAAAACATACATATAACATCCATCCATTTTCTACCGCTTATTCCCTTTTGGGGTGGCGGGGGGCCCTGGCGCCTATCTCAGCTACAATCGGGCGGAAGGCGGAGTACACCCTGGACAAGTATTATGTATAAATTAATATATAATTAATATAAAAAAATATATATATAGATAAAACATACATATAACATCCATCCATTTACTACCCCTTATTCCCTTTTGGGGTTGCGGGGGGCGCTGGCGCCTATCTCAGCTACAATCGGGCGGAAGGCGGAGTACACCCTGGACAAGTATACATCATAACCCTGGCGCCTATCTCAGCTACAATGTTATATTAAGATATTATATACATATATGATGTATAAATCCATCCATCCATTTACTACCGCTTATTCCCTCTTGGGGTTGCGGGGGGCCCTGGCGCCTATCTCAGCTACAATCGGGCGGAAGGCGGAGTACACCTTGGACAAGTATGATGTATAAATTAATATATAATTAATATAAAAAAATATATGTAGATAAAACATACATATAACATCCATCCATTTTCTACCGCTTATTCCCTTTTGGGGTGGTGGGGGGCCCTGGCGCCTATCTCAGCTACAATCGGGCGGAAGGCGGCGTACACCCTGGACAAGTATGATGTATAAATTAATATATAATTAATCTAAAAATATATATATAGATAAAACATACATATAACATATACATATATATAATACATGTTATATTAAGATATTATATACATATATGATGTACAAATTAATATATAATTAGTATTAAAAATTATATGTATATATATGCATATATATATACACACATATATTTATACATATATATATATATACTTAACGTTCGAATGGGTAAACCTATTTTTTGCAAATATTGGAATTTGAGGCCTGCGACATGTTTCCAAAAAGCTAGCAAGAGTGGCAAAAAAGACTGAGAAATTTGAGGAATGCTCTTCAAACACTTATTTGGAACATCCCACAGGTGAACAGGCTAATTGGGATCAGGTGGGTGCCGTGATTGGGCATAAAAGCAGCTTCCATGAAACTCACAAACAAGGACGGGGCGGGGGCCATCTAAATACATTCAGCTTTGAGTCATATAGTATTAAAATCGTAGAAATACAAATTCCCCGCCCTGATAGGAGCCAAGACAAGGCCATCTTGTCTGGTTTTCAAGGGAGTTGGGGAACGACGTCAAAGATGAGCCCCGACAACGCCAAGACACTTGATTACCATTTTAATTCCAGAACATTCATTTCAAAATGATTTACATCCCCTGATTTTATCCAAAAAACTCGCCACATAATTTTTTTTTTTTTACTCCCGCACATCCTTTCGAGGGAGGGTCCCTGAAAATATATTTTTTTTTAGTATTGGGTTTAACTTCATCACGATTCGCCATCAGCTCTCCATGGGTATTACTGTAATAGAGAATGTCCATATTTTTCCCTGCGGAATTCATTTGTGATGTCTCCCCCCCCGCCCCCCCCCCCCCCACGGACACTGACAAGTGATAAGAGTCCCTGCTCGTCATTGTTCACTTCCATTCTGTGTGCATCAGTCTGGGACCACAGATACAGCATTGCAACTTCAAACGGGGCCTTTGTTGGATGAGGAAAAAAAAAGTGCGCATCATTTCATTTTCTCTCTGTCCCGCTCACAAGTTTATCAGCACAACTCCATCTCCTCAGCCAGAGGAGTGAAATGAGTAAAATAGTGATTTGAAAGAGTCAGCACACTGTGCTATTATTTGGCGTGCTGTTGGCCCGGGCGCATTGTTGGAGACTTTCCCGTTTCCTCCGCGCATTGTGGGGCGCTTCCCCCCTTTTCATCAGATTACGCCCCAGCGCCACTTATTAAATGCTGAAAAATGTTGTGTGACAAGTTTCTATAGTTGTCAGTCAAGTTTATATACGTTCAATAATCTGATAGCCACCGCTTGCTCTTTTGTCCGCCTTGAAAGAGGCTCTCAGGGCACGCTGGATATTGCACGTCGTGGACTTCCCGTTTGTGTTATTTTTTTCTGTTGAAAAACTTTCCCCAAGAGGAGAATGGCGGTCTATTCTTCATACAAGAAGGCAAGCACTGTGTTACATTACAAAGCTCGGTGAATTTCTTGGAGCATGGTTCCAAAAAGGGTTCAAACGAAAAGCTACCCCGCAAAGACGGCGTGGCGCAGTGGAAGAGTGGCTGTGCGCAACCCGAGGGTCCCTGGTTCAAATCCCACCTAGTACCAACCTCGTCACGTCCGTTGTGTCCTGAGCAAGACACTTCACCCTTGCTCCTGATGGGTGCTGGTTGGCGCCTTGCATGGCAGCTCCCTCCATCAGTGTGTGAATGTGTGTGTGAATGTGGAAGTAGTGTCAAAGCGCTTTGAGTACCTTGAAGGTAGAAAAGCGCTATACAAGTACAACCCATTTATTTATCATTATAACAGGGTAGAGGCTTCACGGTGGCAGAGGGGTTAGTGCGTCTGCCTCACAATACGAAGTTCCTGCAGTCCTGGGTTCAAATCCAGGCTCGGGATCTTTCTGTGTGGAGTTTGCATGTTCTCCCCGTGAATGCGTGGGTTCCCTCCGGGTACTCCGGCTTCCTCCCACTTCCAAAGACATGCACCTGGGGATAGGTTGATTGGCAACACTAAATTGGCCCTAGTGTGTGAATGTTGTCTGTCTATCTGTGTTGGCCCTGCGATGAGGTGGCGACTTGTCCAGGGTGTACCCTGCCTTCCGCCCGATTGTAGCTGAGATAGGCGCCAGCGCCCCCCGCGACCCCGAAAGGGAATAAGCGGTAGAAAATGGATGGATGGATGGATGGATATAACAGGGTATCCGCGGATCCTTAAAAAGTCTTAAAAAGTCCTAAATTCATGTATCTAAAATTAAGGCCTTAAAAAGTATTACATGTATTAGAAATTCCTAAAATGGTCTTAAATTCAGTACTCAATGGTCTTAAATTGTCCGGCCAGTTTTTTTTTCGGGGCACATCTGAGAGTAAAAGTTACGGCACGTCGTTGAGTAAAAGTGAGTGATTTCAGCTCACTCATTTTTTTCTTTGTATCTCTTCAAGAGATACAAAGAAAAAATAAGTGAGCTGAAAAAAACCGAGGCAGAACTCGTGAATGAGAACAGCCAGCTGAAGCTCAACTGAGGCTCATTTGAGTGTGTGTTCAGTGTTTTGTTGTTGATGTTATAATACTGTTTTGCACTATTATTGCACTATTATTGACCAAATGTAATTTATTTTTTACCCTCACCTCGGTTATTATGTTTTTATTGGCATTGGTGTTGGTTTGTTTGTTTTGGATGTCAAAGTTTTTGGATCTCTCAAGATTTTTGATAGAGTGGTGCTTATCAGTTTGTTTATTAATAAACATACAAAAAGTAAACTTGACTGATTGTCATTGAGGTTGTAGTACAGTGGGATCCCCAACCGTCGCTAATATTTATAGATTTTTTTATTATTTTTTCAGTCTTAAATTTCATTTAAGGTGGCGTTAAAAAAGTCTTCAATTGGACTTGCTGAAACCTGCAGATACCCTGTATAAGTCGCAGTTTTTTTCGTAGTTTGGCCGGGGGTGCGACCTATACTCGGGAGCGACTTATGTGTGAAAATATTAACACATTACCGTAAAATATCAAATAATATTATTTAGCTCATTCACGTAAGAGACTGGAAGTATAAGATTTCATCGGATTTAGCGATTAGGAGTGACAGATTGTTTGGTAAACGTATAGCATGTTCTATAGCAGGGGTCACCAACGCGGTGCCCGTAAGGACCAGATGAGTCGCCCGCTGGCCTGTTCTAAAAATAGCTCAAATAGCAGCACTTACCAGTGAGCTGCCTCTATTTTTTAAATTTTGTTTATTTAATAGCAAGCTGGTCTCGCTTTGCTCGACATTTTTAATTCTAAGAGAGACAAAATTCAAATGGACTTTGAAAAACCAGGGAAATATTTAAAAGACTTGTTCTTCACTTGTTTAAATAAATTCATTTAATTTTTTTTACTTTGCTTCTTATAACTTTCAGAAAGACAATTTTAGAGAAAAAATACAACCTTAAAAATGATTTTAGGGTTTCTAAACACATATACCTTTTTAACTTTTAAATTCCTTCCTCTTCTTTCCTGACAATTTTAATCAATGTTCAGGTAAATTTATATTTTTAATTGTAAAGAATAATAAATAGATTTTAATTCTTCATTTTAGCTTCCGTTTTTTCAACGAAGAATATTTGTGAAACATTTCTTCAAACTTATGATTAAAATAAAAACAAAATATTCTGACAAATCTAGAAAATATGAGGAGCCAAATTTAAATCTAATTTCAAAGTCGTTGGAATTTCTTTTAAAATTTTTGTTCTGGAAAATCTAGAAGAAATAATGATTTGTCTTTGTTAGAAATATAGCTTGGTCCAATTTGTTTTATATTCTAACAAAGTGCAGATTGGATTTTAACCTATTTAAAACATGTCATCAAAATTCTAAAATTTATTTAAAAATTATTATTATTTTTTTTTTCAAAAAGATTCGAATTAGCTGGTTTTTCTCTTCTATTTTTTCGGTTGAATTTTTAATTTTAAAGAGTCGAAACTGAAGATAAACTATGTTTCAAAATTAAATTTTCATTTTTTTCGTGTTCTCCTCTTTTAAACTGTTCAATTAAGTGTTTTTTTTTTCATCATTTATTCTCTACAAAAAAACCCTTCCGTAGAAGGAAAAAAAATGTACAACGGAATGACAGACAGAAATACCCATTAATTTTTTTTTAATATTTATCTGTTTCTATATATATTTTTGGTGAGAAATCATTAAGATGATCAGTGTTTCCACAAAGATAAAAATCATTAATTATTAATTATAACATAGAGTTAAAGGTAAATTGAGCAAATTGGCTATTTCTGGCAATTTATTTAAGTGTGTATCAAACTGGTAGCCCTTCGCATTAATCAGTACCCAAGAAGTAGCTCTTGGTTTTAAAAAGGTTGGTGACCCCTGTTCTATATGTTATAGTTATTTGAATGACTCTTACCATAATATGTTACGTTAACATAGCAGGCACCTTCTCAGTTGGTTATTTATGCCTCATATAAAGTACACTTATTCAGCCTGTTCTTCACTATTCTTTATTTATTTTAAATTGCCTTTCAAGTGTCTATTCTTGGTGTTGGATTTTATCAAATAAATTTCCCCCAAAATGCGACTTATACTCCAGTGCGACTTATATGTTTTTTTCTTCTTTATTATGCATTTTCGACAGGTGCGACTTATACTCCGGAGCGACTTATACTCGGAAAAATACGGTAGTTTATAAGATACAACGTGCATCCCAACAGGGGATCCTATATAAATGTATTATTGTCACACATTTAATTGTGCTCTCAGCAATGGTTACAATCAGGCAACAGTACTTTAGATCTTATTAAGGACCAAAAATAGTAAAGTTAAGTTAAGTTAAAGTTTAGTAAAGTGAATAATTTTGCAATGCAGTCTGCTGAAAACGATGGAAAGCGTTGGTCCACATTGGAATCGCCCCAAAACATACGTTAAGACGCTCAATTTTGTCTTGGGAACCACAAAGAAAGGGGCTTCATGAATCCACTTCCCAAAGTGCCGGCTGCTCGATACAACATTAGCATGGAAACAGGAGTTCAGACCCATCCATTAAACCCACTTACTTGGATTAAGCAGTGGGGAATTTTGCCATTTTACTGACATTTGGGGAATCATTGCTATAACATGCTGTCATCTGTAACAGTCCCGTTTCTTCTAGACCAGGGGTATCCAAAGTGCGGCCTCTTTATTTGATTTAGAAAATACTATCACGAAAAAACATAAGTGGACTAAAAGAGCAAACAGGTGTCATGTGATGGAATATTGCAAAATTGACATTAATAACAAGTAATGGATAGGTTGATTGGCAACACTATTGTGTGATTGTGAGTGTGAATGTTGTCTGTCTATCTGTGTTGGCCCTGTGATGAGGTGGCGACTTGTCCAGGGTGTACACCGCCTTCCGCCCGATTGAAGCTGAGAGGCACCAGCGCCCCCCGCCACCCCAAAGGGAATAAGCGGTAGAAAATGGATGGATGAAGTTAAGGTGCCAATGATTGTCACACACACACTAGGTGTGGTGAAATTTGTCCTCTGCATTGTGGTTAGAGTGTCCGCCCTGAGATCAATCAATCAATCAATGTTTATTTATATAGCCCCAAATCACAAATGTCTCAAAGGACTGCACAAATCATTACGACTACAACATCCTCAGAAGAACCCACAAAAGGGCAAGGAAAACTCACACCCAGTGGGCAGGGAGAATTCACATCCAGTGGGACGCCAGTGACAATGCTGACTATGAGAAACCTTGGAGAGGACCTCAGATGTGGGCAACCCCCCCCCTCTAGGGGACCGAAAGCAATGGATGTCGAGCGGGTCTAACATGATACTGTGAAAGTTCAATCCATAGTGGCTCCAAGACAGCAGTGAGAGTCCCGTCCACAGGAAACCATCTCAAGCGGATCAGCAGCGTAGAGATGTCCCCAACCGATACAGGCGAGCGGTCCATCCTGGGTCCCGACGATCGGTAGGCCGTGAGTTCAAACCCCGGCCGAGTCATACCATAGACTATAAAAATGGGACCCATTACTGCCCTGCTTGGCACTCAGCCTCAAGGGTTGGAATTAGGGGTCAAATCACCAAATGCTTCTCAGGCGGGGCCACCGCTGCTGCTCACTGCTCCCCTGTGGGAAATAGCTCAAATGCAGAGGATAATTTCACCGTACCTAGTGTGTGTGTGTGACAATCATTGGAACTTTAACTTTAATATGGCCGTCGGCACCGTTTTATAAGCCGCAGGGTCAAAGCATAGGAAAAAAGTAATGGCTTATAGCCCCGAAATTACGATATTCCTGAGTACCAGAGGTTTTTTTTTACCGTTACTAAACTACCGTTTCTAAGGACCTCCTGCCAAACAGCTAGTCAAAGATCATCTATAATAACGTGCTCTAGTGTTTTACTGCTCCAAAATTTTAGACTCAACTCGCAGATGTCATCAGCAGGTCCTATTTGGCCAGCGGGTTGAGCAACCCTGCCAACAATAGAGCACTTTTGGAGTTTAGTAGATAGATAGTACTTTATTGATTCCTTCAAGGTTCCTTCAGGAAAATAACAATTCCAGCGGCAGTGTACAGAGGAGGTCTAAATGGAAATAAAATTGAAAATATGACAATAAGTATAAAAATAAAAAGTAACAATAAAAATAAAAATATAACAGTAAAAATAAGAATATTACAAGAGAAACTAGACAGTAGAAAAACGGTAATATTAGGGGTGTAACGGTACACACAAATTTGGGTTCGGTACGTACCTCGGTTTAAAGGTCACGGTTTGGTTCATTTTTGGTACAGTAAGAAAACAACAAATAGTAATTTTTTGGTTATTTATTTACCAAATTTGTAAACAATGGATTTATCCTTTTAACTTTGGGAACACTATAAAAATTCTGCCCACGTTAATCAACATCAAATAAAATGACAAAACTTTTCTTCTACATATAAAAAGTGCAACATTAAACAGTTTCAAGTCAACTCATCATGCTTAATTTATTACAGCATTTGGGGAGCCTGTAGTTGATTATTATTATGTAAATGTTATATTTATATCAACATGTGATAGCAGGGACCCTGCCATTCAAACTAGGCTGCTAAATTACAAATGATTAATGTAACTATAACTGAAAAAAATAGCACAATAGCAATAGGAGAGACTATTCATCCCTGAACACCATGGAGTTCATGTAGGCTTAATGATGCACTTACATTATTATATCACTAGCATACACACACACACCGCACAATGAGCTAACGTTACGCTAAAAGTTAATTAGCCTTCACCTCAAGCCAGGACTGCGAGCGAGCTGAGCTGCAGTTTGTTTCTAGAACGTCATCTAGAACAGTGGTCCCTAACTTTTTTGTAGCTGCGGACCGGTCAACGCTTGATAATTTGTCCCGCGACCTGGCGGGGGGGAGATTCTTTTTTTTTTTTTTTTTTGGTCATGAAAAAGGGAGGTTCTTGAGTTTTTTATATTTATTTAATTAAAAAAAAAAAAAGATTTAAAAAAAATAAATAATAATAAAGGGCTTCACGGTGGCAGAGGGGTTAGTGCGTCTGCCTCACAATACGAAGGTCCTGCAGTCCTGGGTTCAAAAGAAAAGGCTCGGGATCTTTCTGTGTGGAGTTTGCATGGTCTCCCCGTGAATGCGTGGGTTCCCTCCGGGTACTCCGGCTTTCCTCCCACTTCCAAAGACATGCACCTGGGGATAGGTTGATTGGCAACACTAAATTGGCCCTAGTGTGTGAATGTGAGTGTGAATGTTGTCTGTCTATCTGTGTTGGCCCTGCGATGAGGTGGCGACTTGTCCAGGGTGTACCCCGCCTTCCGCCCGATTGTAGCTGACATAGGCGCCAGCGCCCCCCGCGACCCCGAAAGGGAATAAGCGGCAGTAAATGGATGGATGGAAATAATAATAAAAAATTATTCTGCGGCCCAGTACCAATCGGTTGGGGACCACTGCTCTAGAACGTTGACTGGGAGTTGTTTATTATAATTTGGGGAGAGTCCGCTGCTCACCTGCTAAACACCTATCTGCTCAACGCTGAAGCGCTGACTACCTGCGCTCTGAATACCCACTGCTGATTGGTTGTTACCGCTCTGAATACGCGCTGCTGATTGGCTGTTACCGCAATATATGTAACCAATCAGATGGGTGCTGTGTAGGAGACAGAGACAGAATGGAGCGGAGCAGCTTGTTAAGACTTTAGCTTAGGCGGCTACTTCATATGTTCGTGTGGAAACTCGTCCGGTACACCTCCGCACCGAACCGGAACCCCCGTACAGAAACGGTTGAATACAAATACACGTACCGTTACACTGCTAGGTAATACTGTCGACTATATGAGAGATGTGATGTGTATATTGCACCTTTAAAATGTATTGTTTGTTGTTGCAGTTTATTGTCATCCCTGATATTTCGCTTCAGTAACCTTTTAGCATATTTCACTAACTTTTGGAACCATAATTCATATATAAATTTCGGGCATTTTTTGTGAGCATCCACTGTATATTAATTATCATTGAAAACATGTTCAAATCCACACGAAACCCGACAAAGAGGACGACGGCGTTGACGGCCATTTGTTTAAAACATTCAAGCATTCCCGACTAGACCCGGCGAGCAAACACACTCCCCGGACAAACAGTCGGCGTGTTATCCAATTCCCTCCAGAAGCAAACATTTCCCCCCCCCCGCTAAATAAGCCACTTTTGCATGCTTGAGCGGCTGACAAATCCCTTCAGCCGGCGCTGACTGCGGCTGTCATAAATCTGGCCCGCTAACAGATCGCAGGTCAGATTGCGGAGCGTGTGCTTGTATTCTGTGACAGCGCTTTTTTTTTTTTTGCCTGATATGCTTGCAGGTTCACGTGAACAAACGGCGGCCGGGAGAATCGTGCTGCCTCAAGGATGTAGGTGTCATCTTTGAGACGTCTCTCTGACACTTTGGAGAGTGGCTTTGACCTCCTCCGCGCTCGCCATTACAGAGCCCCGGTGGGAGGGTGCATCCATCCGACTACAGTGGAATGTTTTTTTTGTTTGTTTTTTTAAAGGCGGCTGCAATTTGATGAGCTCAGGTGTGAAACAGACAGCGGGGCTGTGCCTTTATTGATAGCGTGAGTTGATTGATGGCACCTTGCAGTGTTGATGTATGGTCTCTCCGAGCCTCCTGGGAGGCTTCAATCCTGTGCTGGTGCTCCAAAGAGTGCTCACATTAAATGTATGTGCACTGACTTTATAGACGCAGACTATCTCGGCATCATTTGCACACACACACACACACACAAAAACGCTTCACAAGACCACGAGAAGGTCTTATTTTTCGTGCCTGCTTCTTTTGACTTGTTTGCACTTTTCTCAATAAATACTGTAGGTCTTCCTGCATAAGTGACCATACGTCTACCTCAGCTCACTAAAATATCGCATTTTATTCTCTTATCTACAAACCCCGTTTCCATATGAGTTGGGAAATTGTGTTAGATGTAAATATAAACGAAATACAATGATTTGCAAATAATTTTCCACCCATATTCAGTTGAATACGCTACAAAGACAACATATTTGATGTTCAAACTGATAAACTTTTTTTTGTTGTTGCAAATAATCATTAACTTTATAATTTGATGACAGCAACACGCGACAAAGAAGTTGGGAAAAGTGGCAATAAATACTGATAAAGTTGAGGAATGCTCATCAAACACTTATGTGGAACATCTCACAGGTGTGCAAAAAAAATGCTCAGTCTTTCACAAGGAAGGAGGGGGTGAGATACACCCCTTTGTCCACAACTACGTGAGCAAATAGTCAAACAATCCAATCAATCCAATCCACTTTATTTATATAGCACATTTAAACAACAATAACGTTTCCAAAGTGCTGCACAGCCATGTTAAAAACAATATTAAAAAACAATGTTATGCTCCACCAACGACTGAATAAAAACAAAATATAAATAAATATAAAACCAATATAAAAAAACAAAATGAAAACAAATATGATTAAAAACAATTTTAAAGGGTAAAATCAATTAAAACAGTAAAATAGAAATCAAAGTGTATAAAAAACACAAGAGGACAACAGAGAACAGAGGACCACACAACTCACGTAGTGTTAAAAGCCAAAGAATAAAAGTGGGACTTAAGACGAGACTTAAAACGCTCCACTGTGGAAGCAGTTTGAAAATGGAGGGTTATGAATTGATTAACGTGGACCCCGACTTAAACAAGTTGAAAAATGTATTCGGGTGTTACCATTTAGTGGTCAATTGTACAAAATATGTACTGAACTGTGCAATCTACTAATAAAAGTATCAATTAATCAATCAGAGTGTTCCAGAGCTTAGGGCCGACCACAGAGAAGGCCCTGTCTCCCCTGGTTTTAAGCCTGGTCTTGGGCACCACGAGCTGGAACTGGCTCTTGGACCTCAGTTTAAGAAGAACTTTTCTCAAAGTGCAAATGCAAGAAATTTAGAGATTTCAACATCTACGGTCCATAATATCATCAAAAGGTTCAGAGAATCTGGTGAAATCACTCCCCGTAAGCGGCATGGCCGGAAACCAACATTGAATGACCGTGACCTTGTATCAAAAACCGACATCAATCTCTAAAGGATATCACCACCATCTAATACAATTTCCCAACTCATATCAATCAATGTTTATTTATATAGCCCAAAATCACAAATGTCTCAAAGGACTGTACAAACCACTACGACTACGACATCCTCGGAAGAACCCACATATGGAAACGGGGTTTGTATATTCTGAGCAAAAAGTGGAAGAGAAAAACATTTGTATTTGGGATCCCCCCTAATTCCATGCAGGCACAGTAGAGATATTTATAAAACATGTTTACCTCTCTCTAAGCCAGCCTTTAGTGACTTGTTTTGCCTTAGTTATGTCAGCAGTTTTTGGCCACCCATCCAAATGATGAGAATCAGGTGTCCTAATCACTTGGCCCGGTGTATAAAATCAAGCACTCAGGCATGGAGACTGTTTCTACCAACATTTGTGAAAGAATGGGCCGCTCTCAGCATGGAACTGTCATAGGATGCCACATGTGCAACAAATCCAGTCGTGAAATTTCCTCGCTCCTAAATATTCCAAAGCCAACTTTATTGTAAGAAAAGTGAAGAGTTTGGGAACAACAGCAACTCAGCCACCAAGTGGTAGGCCACGTAAACTGACATAGAAGGGGTCAGCGGATGCGCATTGTGCAAAGACTTTCTGCACAGTCAGTTGTTACAGAGCTCCAAACTTCATGTGATCTTCCAATTAGCCCACATACAGTACGCAGAGAATGGAATGGATTTCCATGGCCGAGCAACAGCATCTAAGCCATACATCAACAAGTTCGATGCAAAGCATGGGATGCAGTGGTGTAAAGCACATCACCACTGGACTCTAGAGCAGTGGAGACACCTTCTCTGGAGTGATGAATCACACAGTCCCCCCCATGGAGCCTGGACAGTCAGGGGCCAGCACTCTGCATCCTTTTTGGGTCTTCTCCTTGAAACGTGGCTACCTCAAACTACCAAACCGACTCCAAAATACATAGCCGAACAGTTCCTAAACGACTTCTAGGTGTCAGGTGATATGTTTCCTTTGCAAATATGATGACTATTTGTCTTCCAAAAGCTGTGTGAAAAACACTGTCACTGCTGTTAATCCGAGGAATCGGTAAATCCATAATTACTTGACAACTTCTAATAAACCAGGTCGATCACGGTGATAAGATGTGAGAGTATTTTGCCTTGATCAAACATAGCAAAGAGTCAACCTTTTACCGCCTTACTTCCGGTTACAAGGTCCGCAGAGGTAAACAATCATAGATATGAGCCGAATGACCGAACTTGGAAGTAAACTAACTAAACTGAGGACATCGTACTAATCTCAGCCATGACTTGGATGATTAACGCGTCACTAGAACCACGAACCGAATCAAGGTTTGCCAAAAACAGAAGCTAAATGCGGAAATTGGCGTAATCATGTGACTGAGATTTTGTCATTGAGAGGAAAAAGGGACACCATGTTCACTTGACACAGTCACCCCCATGGAGCCCAGGCCAGTCAGGGGCCAGCACTCTGCATCCTTTGTGGGTCTTCTCCTTGACACGCGGCTACCTCAAACTACCAAACAGACTCCAAAATACAGAGCCGAACAGTTTCTAAACGACTTCTAGGTGTCAGGTGATATGTTTCCTTAGCTAATATGATGACTAGTCTTCCAAAAGCTGTGTGAAACACACTGTGTCACTACTGTTAATCCGAGGAATCGGTAAATCCATAATTACTTGACAGCTTCTAATAGACCAGGTCGATCACGGTGATAAGATGTGAGCGTATGTTACCTTGATCAAACATAGCAAAGAGTCAACCTTTTACCACCTTACTTCCGGTTACAAGGTCCGCAGAGGTAAACAATCATAGATATGAGCCGAATGACCGAACTTGGAAGTAAACTAACTAAACTGAGGACATCATACTAATCTCAGCCATGACTTGGATGATTAACACGTCACTAGAACCACGAACCGAATCAAAGTTCGCCAAAAACAAGGTAAATGCGGAAATTGGCGTAATAATGTGAGATGTTGTCATTGAGAGGAAAAAGGGACACCATGTTCACTTGACACAGTCACCCCCATGGAGCCCTGGCCAGTCAGGGGCCAGCACTCTGCATCCTTTTTGGGTCTTCTCCTTGACACGTGGCTACCTCAAACTACCAAACCGACTCCAAAACACAGCCAAACAGTTCCCAAACGACTTCTAGGTGTCAGGTGATATGTTTCCTTTGCAAATATGATGACTATTTGTCTTCCAAAAGCTGTGTGAAAAACACTCACTACTGTTAATCCGAGGAATCGGTAAATCCATAATTACTTGACAGCTTCTAATAAACCAGGTCGATCACGGTGATAAGATGTGAGCGTATGTTACCTTGATCAAACATGGCAAAGAGTCAAACTTTTACCGCCTTACTTCCGGTTACAAGGTCCGCAGAGGTAAACAATCATAGATATGAACTGAATGACCGAACTTGGAAGTAAACTAACTAAACTGAGGACATCGCACTAATCTCAGCCATGACTTGGATGATTAACGCGTCACTAGAACCACGAACCGAATCAAGGTTTGCGGAAATTTGCGTAATCATGTGAGATGTTGTCATTGAGAGGAAAAAGGGACACAATGTTCACTTGACACAGTCCCCCCCATGGAGCCTGGACAGTCAGGGGCCAGAACTCTGCATCCTTTTTGGGTCTTCTCCTTGACACACGGCTACCTCAAACTACCAAACTGACTCCAAAATACATAGCCGAACAGTTCCTAAACGACTTCTAGGTGTCAGGTGATATGTTTCCTTTGCAAATATGATGACTATTTGTCTTCCAAAAGCTGTGTGAAACACACTGTGTCACTACTGTTAATCCGAGGAATCGGTAAATCCATAATTACTTGACAGCTTCTAATAAACCAGGTCGATCACGGTGATAAGATGTGAGAGTATTTTGCCTTGATCAAACATAGCAAAGAGTCAACCTTTTACCGCCTTACTTCCGGTTACAAGGTCCGCAGAGGTAAACAATCATAGATATGAACCGAATGACCGAACTTGGAAGTAAACTAACTAAACTGAGGATATCGTACTAAACTCAGCCATGACTTTGATGATTAACGCGTCACTAGAACCACGAACCGAATCAAGGTTTCCCAAAAACAGAATCTAAATGCGGAAATTACCGTAATCATGTGAGATGTTGTCATTGAGAGGAAAAAGGGACACCATGTTCACTTGACACAGTCCCCCCCATGAAGCCTGGACAGTCAGGGGCCAGCACTCTGCATCCTTTTTGGGTCTTCTCCTTGAAACGTGGCTACCTCAAACTACCAAACCGACTCCAAAATACATAGCCGAACAGTTCCTAAATGACTTCTAGGTGTCAGGTGATATGTTTCCTTTGCAAATATGATGACTATTTGTCTTCCAAAAGCTGTGTGAAAAACACTGTCACTGCTGTTAATCCGAGGAATCGGTAAATCCATAATTACTTGACAGCTTCTAATAAACCAGGTCGATCACGGTGATAAGATGTGAGAGTATTTTGCCTTGATCAAACATAGCAAAGAGTCAACCTTTTACCGCCTTACTTCCGGTTACAAGGTCCGCAGAGGTAAACAATCATAGATATGAGCCGAATGACCGAACTTGGAAGTAAACTAACTAAACTGAGGACATCGCACTAATCTCAGCCATGACTTGGATGATTAACGCGTCACTAGAACCACGAACCGAATCAAGGTTTGCCAAAAACAGAAGCTAAATGCGGAAATTGGCGTAATCATGTGACTGAGATTTTGTCATTGAGAGGAAAAAGGGACACCATGTTCACTTGACACAGTCACCCCCATGGAGCCCTGGCCAGTCAGGGGCCAGCACTCTGCATCCTTTGTGGGTCTTCTCCTTGACACGCGGCTACCTCACACTACCAAACAGACTCCAAAATACAGAGCCGAACAGTTTCTAAACGACTTCTAGGTGTCAGGTGATATGTTTCCTTAGCTAATATGATGACTAGTCTTCCAAAAGCTGTGTGAAACACACTGTGTCACTACTGTTAATCCGAGGAATCGGTAAATCCATAATTACTTGACAGCTTCTAATAGACCAGGTCGATCACGGTGATAAGATGTGAGCGTATGTTACCTTGATCAAACATGGCAAAGAGTCAACCTTTTACCACCTTACTTCCGGTTACAAGGTCCGCAGAGGTAAACAATCATAGATATGAGCCGAATGACCGAACTTGGAAGTAAACTAACTAAACTGAGGACATCATACTAATCTCAGCCATGACTTGGATGATTAACACGTCACTAGAACCACGAACCGAATCAAAGTTCGCCAAAAACAAGGTAAATGCGGAAATTGGCGTAATAATGTGAGATGTTGTCATTGAGAGGAAAAAGGGACACCATGTTCACTTGACAGTCACCCCCATGGAGCCCTGGCCAGTCAGGGGCCAGCACTCTGCATCCTTTTTGGGTCTTCTCCTTGACACGTGGCTACCTCAAACTACCAAACCGACTCCAAAACACAGCCAAACAGTTCCCAAACGACTTCTAGGTGTCAGGTGATATGTTTCCTTTGCAAATATGATGACTATTTGTCTTCCAAAAGCTGTGTGAAAAACACTCACTACTGTTAATCCGAGGAATCGGTAAATCCATAATTACTTGACAGCTTCTAATAAACCAGCTCGATCACGGTGATAAGATGTGAGCGTATTTTACCTTGATCAAACATGGCAAAGAGTCAAACTTTTACCGCCTTACTTCCGGTTACAAGGTCCGCAGAGGTAAACAATCATAGATATGAACTGAATGACCGAATTTGGAAGTAAACTAACTAAACTGAGGACATCGCACTAATCTCAGCCATGACTTGGATGATTAACGCGTCACTAGCACCACGAACCGAATCAAGGTTTGCGGAAATTTGCGTAATCATGTGAGATGTTGTCATTGAGAGGAAAAAGGGACACAATGTTCACTTGACACAGTCCCCCCCATGGAGCCTGGACAGTCAGGGGCCAGAACTCTGCATCCTTTTTGGGTCTTCTCCTTGACACACGGCTACCTCAAACTACCAAACTGACTCCAAAATACATAGCCGAACAGTTCCTAAACGACTTCTAGGTGTCAGGTGATATGTTTCCTTTGCAAATATGATGACTATTTGTCTTCCAAAAGCTGTGTGAAAAACACTCACTACTGTTAATCCGAGGAATCGGTAAATCCATAATTACTTGACAGCTTCTAATAAACCAGGTCGATCACGGTGATAAGATGTGAGAGTATTTTGCCTTGATCAAACATAGCAAAGAGTCAACCTTTTACCGCCTTACTTCCGGTTACAAGGTCCGCAGAGGTAAACAATCATAGATATGAGCCGAATGACCGAACTTGGAAGTAAACTAACTAAACTGAGGACATCGCACTAATCTCAGCCATGACTTGGATGATTAACGCGTCACTAGAACCACGAACCGAATCAAGGTTTGCCAAAAACAGAAGCTAAATGCGGAAATTGGCGTAATCATGTGACTGAGATTTTGTCATTGAGAGGAAAAAGGGACACCATGTTCACTTGACACAGTCACCCCCATGGAGCCCAGGCCAGTCAGGGGCCAGCACTCTGCATCCTTTTTGGGTCTTCTCCTTGACACGTGGCTACCTCAAACTACCAAACAGACTCCAAAATACATAGCCGAACAGTTTCTAAATGACTTCTAGGTGTCAGGTGATATGTTTCCTTTGCAAATATGATGACTATTTGTCTTCCAAAAGCTGTGTGAAAAACACTGTGTCACTACTGTTAATCCGAGGAATCGGTAAATCCATAATTACTTGACAGCTTCTAATAAACCAGCTCGATCACGGTGATAAGATGTGAGCGTATGTTACCTTGATCAAACATGGCAAAGAGTCAACCTTTTACCGCCTTACTTCCGGTTACAAGGTACACAGAAGTAAACAATCATAGATATGAACCAAATGACCGAACTTGGAAGTAAACTAACTAAACTGAGGACATCGTACTAATCTCAGCCATGACTTGGATGATTAACACGTCACTAGAACCACGAACCGAATCAAGGTTTCCCAAAAACAGAATCTAAATGCGGAAATTACCGTAATCATGTGAGATGTTGTCATTGAGAGGAAAAAGGGACACCATGTTCACTTGACACAGTCCCCCCCATGGAGCCTGGACAGTCAGGGGCCAGCACTCTGCATCCTTTTTGGGTCTTCTCCTTGACACGTGGCTACCTCAAACTACCAAACAGACTCCAAAACACAGAGCCGAACAGTTCCCAAACGACTTCTAGGTGTCAGGTGATATGTTTCCTTTGTAAATATGACTAGTCTTCCAAAAGCTGTGTGAAAAACACTGTGTCACTACTGTTAATCCGAGGAATCAGTAAGTCCATAATTACTTGACAGCTTCTAATGCGCCAGGTCGATCACGGTGATAAGATGTGAGCGTATGTTACCTTGATCAAACATGGCGAAGAGTCAACCATTTACCGCCTTACTTCCGGTTACAAGGTACGCGGAGGTAAACAATCATAGATATGAACCAAATGACCGAACTTGGAAGTAAACTAACTAAATTGAGGACATCATACTCAGCCATGACTTGGATGATTAACACGTCACTAGAACCACGAACCGAATCAAAGTTCGCCAAAAACAAGGTAAATGCGGAAATTGGCGTAATAATGTGAGATGTTGTCATTGAGAGGAAAAAGGGACACCATGTTCACTTGACAAACACACCCTCCATGGAGCCTGGCCAGTCAGGGGCCAGCACTCTGCATCCTTTTTGGGTCTTCTCCTTGACACAGGGCTACCTCAAACTACCAAACAGACTCCAAAACACATAGCCAAACAGTTCCCAAACGACATCTAGGTGTCAGGTGATATGTTTCCTTTGCAAATATGAGGACTACTTTTCGTTCAAAAGCTGTGTGAAAAACATCGTACCAGTACTGCTAATGCTAGGAATTGGTAACTCCATGATAACTTGACAGCTTCTAATACGCCAGCATGAAGCACCATTGTTGAATTAATAACTGATGCCTCAAAAAAATAAATTTGGAGTAGCACAATAATCCATCATTTTGCTCTGAAACACGATAGCATCCGCCGACAGGTCTGTAGTCGCCGTCTGACGTCAAATACCTTGTTTAAATGCACACCACCTAACATGCTAGTTGATTGTCTTGATTTATATGATAAATTAGGGCTGGGCGATATATCGAGTTTGTAAGATCCATCGATATATTTTAAAACAAGATATGAATGAAGAAAATATCGTAATATCGATATAATTTTTTCACGTTTAAATGACCAAACTTATTTGTTGTGTTCCTTGTCCCCTGCCAACAACTACGGTATCCCTTCAATGAGTAGGTTTATCCATTCCGGTTTACGACTGCACTTAAAATCCGAAGCAAACTAGCTTAACTACATTTCCCAGTAGCTTGGCAGTAGCTTCGCTACTTTTTAAAAAAGTAGCGATTTCCATAGCTTAGCTATTTTAGACCCGATTTTCCCGGGAGACTCCCCAATTTCAGTGCCCCTCCCGAAAATGTCCCGGGGCTACTATTCTACAGAAATTCCCCCGATTTCCACGCGGACGAAGATATTGGGGTCATGCCTTAAAGGCACTGCCTTTAATGTCCTCTACAACCTGCCGTCACGTCCGCTTTTCCTCCAAACAAACAGCGCGCCATCCCAATCACATATTATATGCGGCTTAAACACAGATAAGTGAATGCAAGGCATCCTTGGTCAACAGCCATACAGGTCACACTGAGGGTGGCCGTATAAGCAACTTTAACACTGTCACAAATATGCGCCACACTGTGAACCCGCACCAAACAAGAATGAAAGACACATTTCGGGAGAACATCCGCACCGTAACACAACATAAACACAACAGAACAAATACCCAGAACCCCTTGCAGCACTAACTCTCAAGGTTGGCAAGTATGTTTTAGACCCATATAGCTGTTAGTTTAGCTACATGCTACATAAAAAGAGAGGGAGAAGAGAAAGAAATAACTTGACTGTCCACGGGCAGGGTACAAATTAAAGATTCATGACTGGTTGGTTTACGTATTAGAACATCCATGATTGGTTGGTTGGTTTACTATGATGAGTCACGATTGGTTGAGATTAAGCAAAGCATTAGGGGCAGGCCAATCAGAGGCTGGATAGGGCGGGTCATTGGAACCAGGAAGGGAAATCACAACAGACATCCCAAATGACGATGAGTGAGTGGTAAAAGAGAAAAGAGAATATTCAGGCGAAATGTACGCCGAAGTGAGGAAGACCGTAGCCCCATAATTAGGTCGAGTCACTTATTGGCGCTGACCAGAACCGTACATGTGTGACAGTCCATGACATCGTCCACTGGGAATTAAAAAGTGCCTGCCTGCAAATACATTTTTTATCTGAGTTTGATACATGTTGTATTATTTGCATAGCAATGTTATTTATTTTACGTAATAATATTCCGCCCGATTGTAGCTGAGATAGGCGCCAGCGCCCCCCGCGACCCCGAAAGGGAATAAGCGGTAGAAAATGGATGGATGGATGGATATTTTTCGATTTTATTGATGTCATGTACAAACCCCGTTTTCATATGAGTTGGGAAATTGTGTTAGATGTAAATATAAACGGAATGCAATGATTTGCAAATGATTTTCAACCCATATTCAGTTGAATATGCTACAAAGACAACATATTTTGCAAGCAACACGTGACACAGAAGTTGGGAAAGGTGGCAATAAATACTGGTAAAGTTGAGGAATGCTCATCAAACACTTATTTGGAACATCCCACAGGTGTGCAGGCTAATTGGGAACAGGCGGGTGCCATGATTGGGTATAAAAACAGCTTCCCGAAAAATGCTCAGTCTTTCACAAGAAAGGATGGGGCGAAGTACACCCCTTTGTCCGCAACTGCGTGAGCAAATAGTCAAAACAGTTTAAGAACAACGTTTCTCAAGAAATTTAGGGATTTCAACATCTACGGTCCATAATATCATCAAAAGGTTCAGAGAATCTGGAGAAATCACTCCACGTAAACCAACATTGAATGCCCGTGACCTTCGATCCCTCAGACGGCACTGTATCAAAAACCGACATCAATCTCTAAAGGATATCACCACCATCTAACACAATTTCCCAACTCATATGGAAACGGGGTTTGTAATTCTGTGCTACTTAAACAGATTATTTTCTGTGCTGTTACTACCTATCTTGACTAACTGGGTTAATAAAAGTGCCACTGACTGGTTACAGTACATAGATAGATAGATAGTACTTTATTGATTCCTTCAGGAGAGTTCCATCAGGAAAATTAAATATCTTTATATGTTGTTGCGTTCTGACCTGTTCTTCCTTCAGTCAACGCCCCCCTGGTTTTTTTTTATGACACATAAGCTGATTTTAAATCAATTTTGATATTTTATAACCAAAGCGCTTTGGGAGATCAATCTAGATACAACATTTCAATGCACGGCCCAAATTGATCTAACCTAAAATGGCAGTTTCTCCCCCCTCCCTCACTCTCACCTCCCCTCTCCTCTTCTTCTCCCTACCTCGGACAGTTGAGATAACAGATCGTTATGGCTTCAGTCCTACATTCCAAATTCGAGGTATATGTAAAAGGCTCACACTTTAGCTGTTCTAAAATCTGACGAGGAAATAAAAAGACAACCAATTCCAACAGTACTTATTATTTTTATGGGTATTGACCAAATTTAAACGGCACTACCAGGTACCAAGTCACTTAAAATCAAATATTTCAATATGTCTGTTGCACATGATGTCTGTCAAGACGTGGACTGTGGTGTGGTTTTTTTTCCCCCGTGGTGCAAATCGACTGAACCGGCGTCTAGGTACTGACATCTTTTAATTAATCACTCGAAAATATTACAAAAAAAAAAAGGGTATAAACAAAAGGCGCTCTCAGCTGAGGTACAAACAGATCGTTATGGCTTCAGTCCTACATTCCAAATTCGAGGTATATGTAAAAGGCTCACACTTTAGCTGTACTAAAATCTGACTAGGAAATAAAAAGACAACAAAATCCAACAGTATACTTTCACCTAAAAATATATCGAATAGAGTCCAGGCAAAAATATATCGAAATATACATTTTCGTTCATGTCGCCCAGCCCTATGGTATATCACGCTGTGTTTATTTTATATGATGTATTTGATACGATACATCAAGTCAAAGGTGTGCTCTGTACATAAATAGCCATACATTAATATTATTTCCCGCTGATTGCAATTGTCATGATAAGAAACACAGTGATGGATCTGTGATGAAGACGACATAACAACAAACATAGTTGACTTGTTTAAGACTTCAAACGCAGGCTTTGATGAAAGACTTCCCTGCTGTGAGATATTCCATGATGTTGGTGGTGTACAACAAATAAATGGAAATGCATGTTTTACACCTTAATTACGTCATATAGAACCGGAGTGTACCAGTGGATACCGGTATCAATAAGAAATATCGACATTGGTAGCGGTATCGATAAAATCCAAACAACATACATTCCTATTTGTGGTTATTCTGATTATCAGAGACATATTTTGTTGAATTGCTTTGACCATTTACTGTTAATAGAAATAATGCAGTGTTTTGAATTGGTGGTTTTACATGTCAATAATGGTTTTAAATTGTTGTTTAGTAATGGCGGATTTGAATGAACTAGTCAGCTCTTTATCCTTGTCTAACAACGAAACATAAACATGTAATCGTTACTCTGTATTAATTAAATTATTTGAGAAATCAGACTAATTTAATGCATGCAAACCTACTGACGAGGCTCATTAGAAAACATTTGTAAGGAAACAAAAGTTACTTAGTGTGCCGAACTGTACAACTTGATGGAAATAGTGCAACATCTTTGATTGCATTGACAATGTTACCATCAATCAATCAATCAATCAATCAATCAATGTTTATTTATATAGCCCCAAATCACAAATGTCTCAAAGGACTGCACAAATCATTACGACTACAACATCCTCGGAAGAACGCACAAAAGGGCAAGGAAAACTCACACCCAGTGGGCAGGGAGAATTCACATCCAGTGGGACGCCAGTGACAATGCTGACTATGAGAAACCTTGGAGAGGACCTCAGATGTGGGCAACCCCCCCCCCTCTAGGGGACCGAAAGCAATGGATGTCGAGCGGGTCTAACATGATACTGTGAAAGTTCAATCCATAGTGGCTCCAACACAGCCGCGAGAGTTCAGTTCAAGCGGATCCAAGACAGCAGCGAGAGTCCCGTCCACAGGAAACCATCTCAAGCGGATCAGCAGCGTAGAGATGTCCCCAACCGATACAGGAGAGCGGTCCATCCTGGGTCTCGACTCTGGACAGCCAGTACTTCATCCATGGTCATCGGACCGGACCCCCTCCACAAGGGAGGGGGGGACATAGGAGAAAGAAAAGAAGCGGCAGATCAACTGGTCTAAAAAGGAGGTCTATTTAAAGGCTAGAGTATATAGATGAGTTTTAAGGTGAGACTTAAATGCTTCTACTGAGGTAGCATCTCGAACTGTTACCGGGAGGGCATTCCAGAGTACTGGAGCCCGAACGTAAAACGCTCTATAGCCCGCAGACTTTTTTTGGGCTCTAGGAATCACTAATAAGCCGGAGTCTTTTGAACGCAGATTTCTTGCCGGGACATATGGTACAATACAATCGGCAAGATAGGCTGGAGCTAGACCGTGTAGTATTTTATACGTAAGTAGTAAAACCTTAAAGTCACATCTTAAGTGCACAGGAAGCCAGTGCAGGTGAGCCAGTACAGGCGTAATGTGATCAAACTTTCTTGTTCTTGTCAAAAGTCTAGCAGCCGCATTTTGTACCAACTGTAATCTTTTAATGCTAGACATGGGGAGACCCGAAAATAATACGTTACAGTAATCGAGACGAGACGTAACAAACGCATGGATAATGATCTCGGCGTCTTTGGTGGACAAAATGGAGCGAATTTTAGCGATATTACGGAGATGAAAGAGGGCCGTTTTAGTAACGCTTTTAATGTGTGACTCAAAGAGAGTTGGGTCGAAGATAATACCCAGATTTTTTACAAACACCTTGTTTTATTATTTGGTTGTCAAATGTTAAAGTTGTATTATTAAATAGAGGTCGGTGTCTAGCAGGACCGATAATCAGCATTTCCGTTTTTTTGGCATTAAGTTGCAAAAAGTTAGCGGACATCCATTGTTTAATTTCATTAAGACACGCTTCCAACTGACTACAGTCCGGCGTGTTGGTCAGCTTTAGGGGCATGTAGAGTTGGGTGTCATCAGCATAACAGTGAAAGCTAATACCGTATTTGCGTATGACGTCACCCAGCGGCAGCATGTAGATGCTGAAGAGTACAGGGCCAAGGACCGAACCCTGGGGAACTCCACACGTTACCTTAACATAGACCACTATTGGTTGTGTTTAAGTAGCCGTTTAAAATGCATTTTGTAAATCATACTATTTAGAATATATTTTATAAATTCTAAGTGGCAATGACACAAAACATGGTCCTTGCATATTTCTTCATAGTGCACTTTTTTACCAGGAGTATACCATTTCAGTCCTGTTTTAGGTGTCACATAAAAGATAATATATTGTAATAAAAGTAACATTCCTTCCAATTGTTTGCCTACTGTCTTTATTTACTTTTTAAAGCTACCGTATTGTACTGTAAACGTGTTCTTTCCAGACCCTTTTGTGTGTGCGTAGCTTTACAAGTACGTAGCTGGACAAGTTGGTAGAGAAGGCCAGTAACGTGGTGGGAGTGGAGCTGGACTCTCCGGCGGTGGTGTCAGAGAGGAGAAGTCTAGCAAAACTCCTAGCCCAGGGGTCACCAACCTTTTTGAAACCAAGAGCTACTTCTTGGGTACTGATTAATGCGAAGGGCTACCAGTTTGATACACACTTACATAAATTGCCAGAAATAGCCCATTTGCTCAATTTACCTTTAATAAATAAATCTATATATATATAAAAAATTTGTATTTCTGTCAGTCATTCCGTCGTACAACTTTTTTCCTTTTACGGAAGATTTTTTGTAGAGAATAAATGATGAAAGAAACAACTGAACGTTTTAAAAGAGGAGAAAACAGGAAAAAATCTGAAAATTTAATTGAAACATAGTTTATCTTCAATTTCGACACTTTAAAATTCAAAATTCAACCTAAAAAAAGAAGAAAAAAAATGAGCTAATTGGAATCTTTTTGAAAAATGTTAAAAAAGAATTTATGGAACATCATTAGTAATTTTTCCTGATTAAGATACATTTTAGAATTTTGATGACATGTTTCAAATAGGTTAAAATCCAATCTGCACTTTGTTAGAATATATAACAAATTGGACCAAGCTCTATTTCTAACAAAGACAATTTATTATTTCTTCTAGATTTTCCAGAACAAAAATTTTCAAAGAAATTCAAAAGACTTTGAAATAAGATTTAAATTTGATTCTACAGATTTTCTAGATTTGCCAGAATAATTTCGAAGAAATATTTCCCAAATATTCTTCGTCAAAAAAAAACGAAGCTAAAATGAAGAATTAAATCAAAATGTATTTATTATTATTTACGATTAAACAAATAATTTACTGGAACATTGATTTAAATTGTCAGGAAAGAAGAGGAAGGAATTTAAAAGTGTGTTTAAAAATCCTAAAATCAAGGTTGTATTTTTTCTCTAAAATTGTCTTTCTGAAAGTTATAAGAAGCAAAATAAAAAAATAAATGAATTTAAACAAGTGAAGACCAAGTCCTTAAAATATTTTCTTGGATTTTCAAATGTTATTTGAATTTTGTCTCTCTTAGAATTAAAAATGTCGAGCAAAGTGAGACCAGCTTGCTAGTAAACAAATACGATTTAAAAAAATGCTGCTATTTGAGCTATTTTTAGAACAGGCCAGTGGGCTACTCATGTGGTCCTTACGGGCTACTTGGTGCCCGCGGGCACCGCGTTGATGACCCCTGTCCTAGCCATTATGGACAACACCTCCCACCCACTACACTCGGACCTTGCGAGAGAATGAACACGTTCAGTGGAAGGCTCAGACTCCCTAAATGGAACACGGAACGACACAGGAGGTCCTTCATACCGACAGCCATCAGACTGTATAATGCATATGTTCCTTCTTGACTACACTTAAATGTAGAATATATGTAGAATATATTTATACCATTCATATATTATATATATATAATATATATTATATATTATTTATTATCATTATTGTCTATTGTTAGCGAACTGTAGTGCTGAATTTCCCCCAAGGATCAATAATGTACTTTCTATTCTAGTCTATTCTATTCTATTAATGCTAATGAGCTCTGATAAACCAAAACTGTCTGACCTTGTGTGTCTCTAAACTATTGTGTATTTTTATCCACTTTTGACACTTCAACCACTTGCCCAACATAATGGGTGTCTTATTCAGTGTTGGGACTAACGCGTTACAAAGTAACGCCGTTATTTTCGCCGGTATTAGTAGTCTAACTCGTGACGTGTCTGTTGACCATGGATGAAGTACTGACTGTCCAGAGTCGAGACCCAGGATGGACCGCTCGCCTGTATCGGTTGGGGACATCTCTACGCTGCTGATCCGCTTGAGATGGTTTCCTGTGGACGGGACTCTCGCTGCTGTCTTGGAGCCACTATGGATTGAACTTTCACAGTATCATGTTAGACCCGCTCGACATCCATTGCTTTCGGTCCCCTAGAGGGGGGGGGGGGGTTGCCCACATCTGAGGTCCTCTCCAAGGTTTCTCATAGTCAGCATTGTCACTGGCGTCCCACTGGATGTGAATTCTCCCTGCCCACTGGGTGTGAGTTTTCCTTGCCCTTTTGTGGGTTCTTCCGAGGATGTTGTAGTCGTAATGATTTGTGCAGTCCTTTGAGACATTTGTGATTTGGGGCTATATAAATAAACATTGATTGATTGATTGATTGTTTACTAACAAGACATCATGGCGGAGCCAGAGTCGAGTTTCTTAACATGAAGATATTCTCACTACTTTTCTTTTGTCGAGCACAAAGGAAATAACATTTGGATCAAAGCTCCCATCTACGGCCCAAAACAGAAATTCAAATCTGCTGAAACAGCTACACAAACAACATGCTTCGACAAAGCTAGTAAAGAGAGAGACAGACTCCGATGCCACGTCACCTTCACCTCCACCACCACCTAAGCAATAACGGCTGGATTTTAACGGAGGCACTGCTAGCCAGGACAACATTGATAGAGCCATTGCAGCGTATATGCTAGAAGACATGCAGGCTATTTCTACAGTGGAGTCACCCATTTTCAGGCAGCTAATTAGCTAATCGGGCATCAAACAGCAAATGGCACGGAGAACATGTTCCACGTACCTGGACACAGTGGACAGTGTGTACATAAACATGGAAAGCAAGCTAAAGAAGACACTCCAAACTCTGCCTCTGCTCATCATCCAGCACTGAAGGTACACACTTTGTCAATTCTCTTATATCATACTTGCCAACCCTCTCGGACCTGAGTGGGGACAGCCTGTTTTCACGTCCGCTTTCCAACTATATAAACAGCTTGCCTGCCCAATCACGTTACAACATCTGAGGATTTTAATAAAAAACTGCACACACAAGGAGACGAAGCAGAAGAACGAGGAAGTTACAGCCATGGCGACGCCGTCTTTAATAGAGTGATTCTATGTTGTCTGTTGCCATCTCCTGGTGAATGTTGGCTATAGCGTTTTAGGGTTTCTTTTTGATTGGTCAACGATTTACGTGGTGTTGTGCACTTGACGGCAAGTGACTATTGCCAGTACGCAAATGGCAGAACAAAGGTTACTCAAATAGTGAAAGGTAAGTGTTATTGTTTTTTTTTTTAGTAACCAGCAAGCACAGTACAGTTAGTAGAAAAATTGTGTTTTTATTACTGTGTATTTGATAGGTGCCGTCTGAAATTTAACTATTTATTTTACGGTGGCAGAGGGGTTAGTGCGTCTGCCTCACAATACGAAGGTCCTGCAGTCCTGGGTTCAAATCCAGGCTCGGGATCTTTCTGTGTGGAATTTGCATGTTCTCCCCGTGAATGCGTGGGTTCCCTCCGGGTACTCCGGCTTCCTCCCACTTCCAAAGACATGCACCTGGGGATAGGTTGATTGGCAACACTAAATTGGCCCTAGTGTGTGAATGTGAGTGTGAATGTTGTCTGTCTATCTGTGTTGGCCCTGCGATGAGGTGGCGACTTGTCCAGGGTGTACCCCGCCTTCCGCCCGATTGTAGCTGAGATAGGCGCCAGCGCCCCCCGCGACCCCGAAAGGGAATAAGCGGTAGAAAATGGATGGATGGATGGATATAATAAAATACATATATATAGCTAGAATTCACAGAAAGTCAAGTATTTCATACACATATATATATATATATATATATATATATATATATATATATATATATATATATATATATATATATATATATATATTTATATATGAAATATGTATGAAATACTCGAGTTGGTGAATTACTCCTCCCCTCTCAACCACGCCCCCCACCCCAACCACGCCTCCGCCCCACCCCTGACCACGTCCCCCCACCTCCCACCTCCCGAAATCGGAGGTCTCAAGGTTGGCAAGTATCTCTTATATACTCTTTCATTCTAGAGTGTTTGATGATCACATCACTCTAAATGTATAAACTAAACATTTCACAAATCCTAGTGGCCCAGGCCACATTTTACTTTTCTCTAAATTAAAATGGGTAGAGTTTTCTGGGCGTCAGTACGGTGTTGATTTCCTGAAGACATGATTTTATTTCACAATTCCTTGAGGGAAAAAAAATGCCTGGTTAGGCGTGTGTATAGCAGTATGTGTGATGTATTTAGTGACATGACATATAATTATGTCATGTGTGCCTTCTTTGGGTGAAGCCAGGTTTACAGCTATGTTGTGACATGTTCGTATTATGCTGTTTGTTACTTATGTATGTTATGTTGCAGCTATTTAAAATAGTGTTCATTTGTTCTGGAATAAATTGGCCCTTTGAAACATGTCTTTGTCTTTCTGTGTTGTATGTAGACCACATTGCTTAGCAGAGTTCAGTGATGCAAATGCATGTCAAGTTGATCAACAGATTGTAATTATTCTTTAGTGCAACAAAAGTACTGAAATGAAGGCTAAAAGGGCATTAATGGGAACCTTCAAGAAAACTTTAAAGAAAAGTAACTAAATATTTACTTTTAAAGGCCTACTGAAACCCACTACTAGCGACCACGCAGTCTGATAGTTTATATATCAATGATGAAATATTAACATTGCAACACATGCCAATACGGCCTTTTTAGTTTACTAAATTGCAATTTTAAATTTCCCGGGAGTTTTTTCTGGAAAACGTCACGGGCTGTTATGAATATGAGCGCTGCGTACACACACACAGCTAAAAGTCGTCTGCTTTAACGGCATAATTACGCAGTATTTTGGACATCTGTGTTGCTGAATCTTTTGCAATTTGTTCAATTAATATTGGAGAAGTCAAAGTAGAAAGACTGAGTTGGGAAGCTTTAGCCTTTAGCCACACAAACACACGGTGATTCCTTGTTTAAAATTCACGGAGGTGAAACTTTAGTATGGATCACAGCGGACATGGATCCCGACTACATGTCAACCAGCAGGTTTCGGTGAGGAAATTGTGGTTGAAAAGTCGCCTCTTACCGGATATCAGCTGAGCTTGTGCCGTCCATAAAGCTGCCGTCGACTTCCCCAAAACACTGCGCGTCAACACCCGGCCGTGGACGTACACTTCCGACTATCAGGTACTATTTAACTCACTAAAACTCTAGCAACACAATAGAAAGATAAGGGATTTCCCAGAATTATCCTAGTAAATGTGTCTAAAAACATATGAATCCGTCTCAATGCAACGTGATTGCAATCGCATTTTGTTTTTTAGGGACGGCGTGGCGCAGTGGAAGAGTGGCCGTGCGCAACCCGAGGGTCCCTGGTTCAAATCCCACCTAGTACCAACCTCGTCACGTCCGTGGTGTCCTGAGCAAGACACTTCACCCTTGCTCCTGATGGGTGCTGGTTGGCGCCTTGCATGGCAGCTCCCTCCATCAGTGTGTGAATGTGTGTGTGAATGGGTAAATGTGGAAGTAGTGTCAAAGCGCTTTGAGTACCTTGAAGGTAGAAAAGCGCTATACAAGTACAACCCATTTATCATTTATCATTTTTTTTAAACTTTTTTTTGTTTTTTTACTTTTTCTAGTCCGTCGCTATCAATATCCTCAAACACGAATCTTTCATCCTCACTCAAATTAATGTCGAAATTGTCGTTTACGCGGTCTTAATAGCTGTTTTTGTTGGACGCTCCCATTAAAATCAATGCGACTTCCGGTAGAGGCAGGGCTTTTCTCCAGTTGCGAACTTTATCGTCGATGTTCTCTACTAAATCCTTTTAGCAAAAATATGGCAATATCGCGAAGTGATCAAGTATGACACATAGAATGGACCTGCTATCCCCGTTTAAATAAGAAAATCTCATTTCAGTAGGCCTTTAATGAGTGGGGTATGGGGATCATTTTCAAACTGCCTTCTGACGGTCTCTTCAGGATGCAGCGTTTTTTGGGCGGTCTTATTTACGTGCCGAAGTCATACGAGCTAAACTCCCTTTGGCAGCGTTCCATAACGAGTCTACTGACAGATATATGCTACTTTCTGTCAGAAATAGCGACGACAAAGGATGCATGTGCCTGTAAGAGCCAGTCTGCCCCACAACAAGAGAAAAACGAAAAAGAAGGAGCTTATGGACTACATCTCCGACAACAACGTCGGACTCGCACAAAGCTCTTCGGGTAAATCTTGACCATATATGGCACCAATAAGTATATATATAAGAAATATTTGAAAATATATACAGCCCCTGCTAACCCCCCACCCACAACCCCCATCTCCCAGATTCAGAGGTCTCAAGGTTGGCAAGTATGGCCCTGAGGTCTTTAACAGGGTTCGGGACCCGCAGGGGGTCTCCAGACGTAGAGATTAGCACACTAGTTGTCATCTAACCGTTACATCGAGCCATTAGCACTTTAGTTGCCAGCTAACAAGGGGCATGGTATTTGTTAGCTGTCGATTTGTTCTCTAGTGGTAAGTTAGCGATAAACGTCCTAGTTCTCAGTTAGCAATTGGCAGTCTAGTTTTCAGCTAGCGATTAGCACACTAGTTGTGAGCAGGCGATTACCGATCTTGTTGCCAGCTAGCGCTTAGCACATTAGTTGTCATTTAGCCATTAGATGTAGCCATTAACACTTTACTTGTTTTTTAGCCATTACATGTAGCCATTAGCACTTTAGTTGTCATTCAGCCATTACATGTAGCCATTAGCGCTTTAGTTGCAAGCGAGCAGCGCAGTAGTTGTCAACAAGCGATAAGCGCTCTAGGTAAAAACGTCACCAACGGGGGCAAATTCCAAACGACTCCTTGCCTGAAATTAATGAAAGAAGGCAAGTTACTTTAATAAAAACTAAATCATCTTTTTGTATGATGTACTTAGTCCATAAGTACACAAACGTGTACTTCATGTGTAGTGACATGCTAAATCTTATTTTTACACTTTTTTTCTCCAAATTCAATTGTATGTTATACTCTTCTGACACCACCAGATGGCAGTATAAGTGTCCACATAAGTGGCCATAAGACCACAATTCAGTAGTGTACACAATTTTGGAAATAGGAGCTAAAAGGTGCTGTCCACGCATGTGGCCACTAAGCCTTTAAAGGTTTTGAAGAGGTGTAGCGAAGCCTCTTTTTTCTCTCTCTCTCTCTCTCTCTCTCTCTCTCTCTCTCTTGAAAAGGCAAGATTTTCCAGCTGAGGGCAGACCGAGGGCTAAATCCACGAGGAAGCCCTTAAAACAGGGGTGTCAAACGTACGGCCCGAGGGCCGGATCAGGCCCGGGAACAGGTTTTATCCGGCCCACGGGATGAGTTGATGTATAAAATTAACCTGAATTTTTTGAATGAAAGAAATTGCTGTTCTAAATGTGTCCACTAGATGTCGCAATATCAACTATTTTAATTCCATTGCATGTTGTACTCTCCTGACACCACCAGATGGCAGTATAAGTGTCCACATAAGTGGCCATAAAACCCCAATTCAGTAGTGTACACAATTTTGGAAATAAGAGCTAAAAGGTGCCGTCCACGCATGTGGCCATTAAGCCTTTAGAGGTTTTTAAGAGGTGTAGCGAAGCCTCTTTTTTTTTTTTTCTCTGTCTCTTGAATAGATTACATTTTCTAGCTGGGGGCAGACCGAAGGCTAAATCCACGAGGAAGCCCTTAAAACAGGGGTGTCAAACGTACGCCCTGAAGGCCGGATCAGGCCCGAGAAACAGGTTTTATCCGGCCCACGGGATGAGTTGATGTATAAAAATGTACCTGAAATTTTTTAATGAAAGAAACTGCTGTTCTAAATGTGTCCACTAGATGTCGCAATAGCAATTCTTTATTATGCTTCATACTGTATGTACAAAATAAACCACATGATGTTTGTGCACTAGTCGAGGAAAATGATCAAACTACGTAAATCACATCCTGTAATTTGATTTTGATATTTTCTTATCTTGAAAGATTGAAAATTAACAGCAATGAGTTGACTGATGAACATTATCACATAATTTATTCAAAAGTATAAATAACGACAAATAAAGGTGGAATACTATTAACCGCAACATGTAAGTGTAAAAACAACAACATTATGATTTCTACATTTTTAGAATGGTTCTATTTTTAAACAAAAGAAAACACTTGTGTCAGAGTTAGTTTGTGACGAACCCCAAGATGAAGGGATGGGGGCAGGCATAGAGTGAGAAAACATGATTTAATAAAGATACTAAAACAAGAACAAACCAAAGGGGTTCATTGAAAGGCGCGGAATAGGCGGATAACCAACTAAGAGAGCTAGCATGGGAGCTAGAAAATAAAAAGGAGGAGCTTAGCATGGAAGCTAGCAAAAACAAAAAGGGGCCTAGCGCGTAAAACCGAAGTCGTTACTTGTAGAATGAAAACAAAACGGAAGCAGGGAACAAAAGACAGTAAGCTACAAACAGATACCTGAAATATAGCTTACCGCTACGCCGCAATGACACGACACGAAACGACACGACAGGTAGCAACGACAATACAATCCAATAATCCAGCACTGACTGGATGGGACGACAGGTCTAAATAGGGGCGGGCTGATTGACACCAGGTGTGGCCAGGTGCCAATCAGCCGCAGCTGAGGGGATACATTTGTCAATTTCTGTACATATAAAGACATACAAAAGAATCGAAATTTTGTTTCGCACTCTCCCATGCGCAGACAAAAAGAAAAGAAAACACAACAGTAAAGTGCAAGGTGAATGTCTACCTACTAAAGTGACAATATAAATAGTTCCTGTTGTTTTCAAACAGGATCTGGCTGTAAACAATGAGTGTTTCATCAGTAGTGCAAATACTTATGATATAGCAGCAGATGTGTGCAATTGTGCATAGTCATTTTTTTCTGTGGGTCATGGGGTTTAGAGTTCAGGTTCAATCAATCAATCAATCAATCAATCAATCAATGTTTATTTATATAGCCCCAAATCACAAATGTCTCAAAGGACTGCACAAATCATTACGACTACAACATCCTCAGAAGAACCCACAAAAGGGCAAGGAAAAACTCACACCCAGTGGGCAGGGAGAATTCACATCCAGTGGGACGCCAGTGACAATTCTGACTATGAGAAACCTTGGAGAGGACCTCAGATGTGGGCAACCCCCCCCCCCCTCTAGGGGACCGAAAGCAATGGATGTCGAGCGGGTCCAACATGATACTGTGAAAGTTCAATCCATAGTGGCTCCAACACAGCCGCGAGAGTTCCGTTCAAAGCGGATCCAAGACAGCAGCGAGAGTCCCGTCCACAGGAAACCATCTCAAGCGGAGGCGGGTCAGCAGCGTAGAGATGTCCCCAATCGATACAGGCGAGCGGTCCATCCTGGGCCCCGAGGTTGTTCCGGGGAGGGGGATTTCAAAGGGGGGGGAGTTCAGCAGCCTAACAGCCGAAAGATAGGGAACCGACAAAATAAGAGCGCTGAAAGGAACTAAAGACAGGAAATACTACACACACACACACAGGAAAAACTAAAATACAAACAAACCTGACAACCTGAAGTCTTTATTTTTAAGTTATCGTGCCGTGATTTCACCAGTCCGGCCCACTTGGGAGTAAACTCCCCCACCCCCCCCCGCCCGATCTAAAATGAGTTTGACACCCCCTGCCTTACAAAACCATCCCTCTCTTAAGTGACAAAGCCAGGCGATAACTGCGCTAAAGCGCCGTCGCTCTTCGCTTCGTTTAACACGCCGCTCGTACCATACCGCCATGTTCCAATTATAACGGCACGTTCTCATTAGCAGCTCAATTAGCCGAGCGCTTCACAAAGATACGCCGGGAAGAGAAACGGCTCTTGGAAAAGCCGCCGTCAAACCAGCACCGGATTTGACTGGTGACACACACACACTTACACACACACACACACTTAAACAATTCATTAAAGCCAGTGAGTGTTGAGCCAGTGTGGTATTAAATGGTTACTTACTCCCAAATAGCCCCCCGGGACTTGGATTGTTGGCTTGCAAATAGATTAAAGTTTGCATTGAAAAAGAGAAATTGAATCTGCTAGTGGATTGTGTGTGTGTGTGTGTGTGTGTGGGGGGGGGGGGTCGGTTAATCAATAGCATAATGGGCCGGCGAGAAGGAGCCTTGGAAATGAAATTAGCATATTTTTCATCTTAATTTTTCCACTCTGTTCATCTGACAGCGTGGATGTGGCGTCCAAACAGATAATGAGACGGTGGGATATTGACACGGCGGCGAAGAGGAGGGGGCTGAGGGGGGAGCGCTTGTTTCAGTGATTAAACGGCGCCATCGGTGATTACTTTGTGTCGGCGTGTCAGGACGGCGACCTGGGACAGCAGCTGGAGCACCTGACGCAGCAGTAACTGCCACAATGGCGGCACTATCTACATCGGTCAGCATAATGTGCTGCACTTCTACTCTCAGCAGGAAGTTGTGGCACAATAAGTGTGAGCGGATGGCGTTTCTTAATATCCACAATAGTGCCATTTAACGGCTGAATGGGTGTGCAAACGGTAAAAAAAACCTGCACAATGAAGTCAGGAATAAAAAAAATAAAAAACAACAACAGCAGTCTGCACAATGCGGATGAATAACATGACAAATAGAGGCCATGCGCTACAAAAAAAAAGATGTCTCTATTATTATTTTTTTTTATTATTATTATTATTATCATCCGGTGTCATATTTCCTTCAGCGGGCTGATAACAAGTGGGAATTGTTTAAGGTTTGTTTCTGTCCTGCCAGCGTTTTTCTTTAGTGATGGATGGCGCTTGACGAATGCAAAACAAACTGCAGGCGTCTGAATGGCAGCAAGTTTGGGAGGAAATGTGTGTGTGTGTGTGTGTGTGTGTGTGTGTGTCTGTGTGTGTGTGTGTGTGTGTGTGTGTGTGTGTGAGTGTTCTGGCAATCTTGACTTAATGGGGACATCGCTCTCTCTGTTTCTGTAATATTGTGGGAATATTTTCTCGTACAATTATTACTTTTTAATGCAAAACGGTGACATTTGTCTTATCAAATTCTGACTTTTAGCACAATATTGCCAATTTTCTGGTTGTCCTCGTAAAACAGTGACACATTTTTTTTGGGGAGTAAAATGATGACTTTTGCCATCATTTTGCCAAGTAAAATTGCGATTGTTATAATAATATTGCCAACTTTTTAAAGTTTTCTTATAAAATTGTGACTTTTGCCATCATTTTGCCAAGTAAAATTCTGATTATTATTATTATTATAATATTGCAAACTTTTTTAAGTTTTCTTATAAAATTGTGACTTTGGTCGAGTAAAATTGCGACTCTTTTCATACAATTGTCAACATTTTAAGCTCTTCTTCTAAAATTGCGACTGTTATTGAGTAAAATTCCAACTTTTAATCATAATACTTCACCAATGTTCAGTTTCCCTTGTAAAATTTTAACTTGCGTCGAGGAAAATTACGGCTTTTATTATAACACCGCAAAAATTCAAAGTTTTTTTTGTGAAATTCCAACAAATTTTTCAGCATTTTTATATTTTGCTTTGTATGTATATATTATTAATGTTGTAAATACAAATCTTTATATATCTAGAAAGGCTGGTCCTAAAGAGGTGGGCATTATTCGGAGGTCTCTAGAAGGTATGAAATACAAGATTGTGTGTGTGTGTGTGTGTGTGTGTGTGGGTGTGTGTGTGTGTGTGTGTGTGTGTGTGAGTGTTCTGGCAATCTTGACTTAATGGGGACATCGCTCTTTCTGTCTCTGTAATATTGCAATATTTTCTCGTACAATTATTACTTTTTAATGCAAAACGGTGACATTTGTCTTATAGAATTGTGACTTTTAGCACAATTTTGCCAATTTTCTGGTTGTTCTTGCAAAATAGTGACACATTTTTTTTTTGGAGTAAAATGATGACTTTTGTCATCATGTGGAAAAACAAGTGCGTGTAAGAAACTGAAATGTTCCACATTTGGCCAAATTGTATTAAAAATAATAAAGAAATATGTAGATAAGGACATAGTGTAATAACTTTAAGTAAATAAGGAAGATTAAAACCAATTACAATTTTTTTTTTAATTACTAAAAGCAGTCTTTCTCTCAATGTGTCGACTTTTTTCTTATAAAATTCCGAACAATTTCTTATATTATTTCTGTTTCTGTAATATTGCAATATTTTCTCGTACAATTATTACTTTTTAATGCAAAAGGGTGACATTTGTCTTATCAAATTCTGACTTTTAGCACAATATTGCCAATTTTGTGGTTGTCCTTGTAAAATAGTGACACACTTTTTTTTGGGGAGTAAAATGATGACTTTTGCCATCATTTTGCCAACTAAAATTGCAATTATTATAATAATATTGCCAACTTCTTTAAGTTTTCTTATAAAATTGTGACTTTTGTCGAGTAAAATTGCGACTCTTTTCATGCAATTGCCAACATTTTAAGCTCTTCTTGTAAAATTGCGACTGTTATTGAGTAAAATTCCAACTTTTAATCCTAATATTTCACAAATGTTCAGTTTCTCTTGTGAAATTTTGACTTGTGTTGACTAAAATTACAACTTTTATTATAACACCGCCAATATTCAAAGTTTTTCTTGTCAAATTCGAACTCATTTTTCAGCTTTTTAATATTTGCATAATAAGTATATATTATTAATGTTGTAAATACAAATCTTTATATATCTAGAAAGGCTGGTCCTAAAGAGGTGGGCATTATTCGGAGGTCTCTAGAAGGTAACAATTACAAGATTGTGTATGTGTGTGTGTGTGTGTGTGTGTGTGTGTGTGTGTGTGTGTGTGTGTGTGTTCGTGCGATCTTGACTTAATGGGGACATCGCTCTTTCTGTCTCTGTAGTGTCGCAATATTTTCTCGTACAATTATTACTTTTTAATGCAAAACGGTGACATTCGTCTTATCAAATTCTGACTTTTAGCACAATATTGCCAATTTTCTGGTTGTTCTTGCAAAATAGTGACACTTTGTTTTTGAGTAAAATGATGACTTTTGTCATCATTTTGCCAAGTAAAATTCTGATTATTATTATTATAATACAGCCAACTTTTTAAGTTTTCTTGTAAAATTGTGACTTTTGTCGAGTAAAATTGCGACTCTTTTTATACAATTGTCAACATTTTAAGCTCTTCTTGTAAAATTGCGACTGTTGAGTAAAATTCCAACTTTTAATCATAATACTTCAAAAATGTTCAGTTTCTCTTGTAAAATTTTGACTTGCGTAGAGTAAAATTACGACTTTTATTATAACACCCCACATATTCAAGTTTTTCTTGTGAAATTCCAACAAATTTTTCAGCATTTTTATATTTTGCATAGTATGTATATATTATTAATGTTGTAAATACAAATCTTTATATGTGTGTCTGTTTTTGTTCTGGCAATCTTGACTTAATGGGGACATCGCTCTTTCTGTCTCTGTAATATTGCAATATTTTCTCGTACAATTATTACTTTTTAATGCAAAACGGTGACATTTGTCTTATCAAATTCTGACTTTTAGCACAATATTGCCAATTTTCTGGTTGTCCTCGTAAAATAGTAACACTTTTTTTGGGGAGTAAAATGATGACTTTTTTCATCATTTGGCCGAGTAAAATTGCGATTGTTACAATAATATTGCCAACTTTTTAAAGTTTTCTTATAAAATTGTGACTTTTGCGAGTGAAATTGCGACTCTTTTCATACAATTGTCAACATTTTAAGCTCTTCTTGTAAAATTGCGACTGTTATTGAGTAAAATTCCAACTTTTAATCCATCCATCCATCCATTTTTCTACCGCTTATTCCCTTTTTTTAGGGTCGCGGGGGGCGCTGGCGCCTATCTCAGCTACAATCGGGCGGAAGGCGGGGTACACCCTGGACAAGTCGCCACCTCATCGCAGGGCCAAAACTTTTAATCATAATATTTCACAAATGTTCAGTTTCCCTTGTGAAATTTTGACTTGTGTTGAGTAAAATTACAACAACTTTTATTATAATACCGTCAAAATTTAAAGTTTTTCTTGTCAAATTCCAACTAATTTTTCAACTTTTTAATATTTGCATAATAAGTATATATTATTAATGTTGTAAATACAAATCTTTATATATCTAGAAAGGCTGGTCCTAAAGAGGTGGGCATTATTCGGAGGTCTCCAGAACGTAACAATTACAAGAGTGTGTGTGTGTGTGTGTGTGTGTGTGTGTGTGTGTGTGTGTGTGTGTGTGTGTGTGTGTGTGTGTGTGTGTGTGTGTTCTGGCAATCCTGACTTAATGGGGACATCGCTCTGTTTACATTCGGTATGGGGACAAAAAAAAAAAGAACCCCTAAAGGGAAACCTTTTTAAATGACAGTCATATCAACAGTTCTTTATGTATAATGTTGTTAAAAATAAAAAGTACAATAAAAGTTTAAATGGGTTTGTATTTTATTTCTGTGGCTTAATAATGAAAATTAAAAAGCAATTACACAAATTGGAAAAAAATGAAAAAAAATGAACTAAAAGCAGTCTTTTTCTCACAATGTGTAAATTTTTTTCTTATAAAATTGAGAACAATTTCTCATATTCTTTCTGTTTCTGTAATATTGCAATATTTTCTCGTAAAAGGAATACTTTTTAATGCAAAATGGTGACACTTGTCTTATCGAATTCTAGCTTTTAGCACAACATGGGGTAAAATTATGACTTTTGTCATAATTTTCCCGATTATTATTATTAGAATATTTTTTCTTATAAAATTGTAAGTTTTCTAATTTAAAATTACGACTCTTTTCATAAAAATTCCAAAATCTGAAGCTTTTTCTTGTAAAATTACGACTGTTATTGAGTAAAATTCCAACTTTTATTATAATATTGCACAAATATTCAGTTTTTCTGGTAAAATTTTGACTTGTGTTGAGTAAAATTACTACTTTTATTATAATACTAGAAGTAGGCATTTTTCGGGTGTCTTAAGAAGGTAAAACATACAGGTGTGTGTGTGTGTGTGTGTGTGTGTGTGTGTGTGTGTGTGTTATCTGGCAATCTTGACTTAATGGGGACATCGCTCTTTCTGTCTCTGTAATATTGCAATATTTTCTCGTACAATTATTACTTTTAAATGCAAAACGGTGACATTTGTCTTATCAAATTCTGACTTTTAGCACAATATTGCCAATTTTCTGGTTGTTCTTGCAAAATAGTGACACTTTGTTTTTGAGTAAAATGATGACTTTTGTCATCATTTTGCCAAGTAAAATTCTGATTATTATTATTATAATACAGCCAACTTTTTTAAGTTTTCTTGTAAAATTGTGACTTTTGTCGAGTAAAATTGCGACTTTTTATACAATTGTCAACATTTTAAGCTCTTCTTGTAAAATTGCGACTGTTGAGTAAAATTCCAACTTTTAATCATAATACTTCAAAAATGTTCAGTTTCTCTTGTAAAATTTTGACTTGCGTAGAGTAAAATTACGCCTTTTATTATAACACCCCAAATATTCAAGTTTTTCTTGTGAAATTCCAACAAATTTTTCAGCATTTTTATATTTTGCATAGTATGTATATATTATTAATGTTGTAAATACAAATCTTTATATGTGTGTCTGTTTTTGTTCTGGCAATCTTGACTTAATGGGGACATCGCTCTTTCTGTCTCTGTAATATTGCAATATTTTCTCGTACAATTATTACTTTTTAATGCAAAACTGTGACATTTGTCTTATCAAATTCTGACTTTTAGCACAATATTGCCAATTTTCTAGTTGTCCTCGTAAAATAGTAACACATTTTTTTGGGGAGTAAAATGATGACTTTTGCCATCATTTTGCCAAGTAAAATTCTGATTATTATTATTATAATATTGCCAACATTTTTAAGTTTTCTTATAAAATTGTGACTTTTTTCGAGTAAAATTGCGACTCTTTTCATACAATTGTCAACATTTTAAGCTCTTCTTGTAAAATTGCGACTGTTATTGAGTAAAATTCCAACTTTTAATCCTAATATTTCACAAATGTTCAGTTTCTCTTGTGAAATTTTGACTTGTGTTGACTAAAATTACGCCTTTTATTATAACACCGCCAAAATTCAAAGTTTTTCTTGTCAAATTCCAACAAATTTTTCAGCTTTTTAATATTTGCATAGTAAGTATATATTATTAATGTTGTAAATACAAATCTTTATATATCTAGAAAGGCTGGTCCTAAAGAGGTGGGCATTATTCGGAGGTCTCTAGAAGGTAAGAAATACAAGATTGTGTGTGTGTGTGTGTGTGTGTGTGTGTGTGTGTGTGTGTGTGTGTGTGTGTTCTGGCAATCTTCTGTCTCTGTAATATTGCAATATTTTCTCGTACAATTATTACTTTTTAATGCAAAACTGTGACATTTGTCTTATCAAATTCTGACTTTTAGCACAATATTGCCAATTTTGTGGTTGTCCTTGTAAAATAGTAACACTTTTTTTGGGGGGGGGGAGTAAAATGATGACTTTTGCCATCATTTTGCCAACTAAAATTGCAATTATTATAATAATATTGCCAACTTTTTAAAGTTTTCTTATAAAATTGTGACTTTTGTCGAGTAAAATTGCGACTCTTTTCATACAATTGCCAACATTTTAAGCTCTTCTTGTAAAATTGCGACTGTTATTGAGTAAAATTCCAACTTGTAATCATAATACTTCACAAATGTTCAGTTTCTCTTGGAAAATTTTGACTTGTGTAGAGTAAAATTACGACTTTTATTACAACACCCCACATATTCAAAGTTTTTCTTGTCAAATTTCAACAAATTTTTTAGCATTTTTATATTTTGGATAGTAAGTATATATTATTAATGTTGTAAATACAAATCTTTATATATCTAGAAAGGCTGGTCTTAAAGAGGTGGGCATTATTCGGAGGTCTCTAGAAGGTAACAATTACAAGATTGTGTGTGTGTGTGTGTGTGTGTGTGTGTGTGTGTGTTATCCGGCAATCTTGACTTAATAATGGGGACATCGCTCTTTCTGTTTCTGTAATATTGCAATATTTTCTCGTACAATTATTACTTTTAATGCAAAACTGTGACATTTGTCTTATCAAATTCTGACTTTTAGCACAATATTGCCAATTTTCTGGTTGTCCTCGTAAAATAGTGACACATTTTTTTTTGGGAGTAAAATGATGACTTTTGCCTTCACTTTGCCAAGTAAAATTCTGATTATTATTATTATAATACAGCCAACTTTTTAAAGTTTTCTTATAAAATTGTGACTTTTGTCGAGTAAAATTGCGACTCTTTTCATACAATTGCCAATATTTTAAGCTCTTCTTGTAAAATTGCGACTGTTATTGAGTAAAATTCCAACTTTTAATCATAATACTTCACAAATGTTCAGTTTCTCTTGTAAAATTTTGACTTGTGTAGAGTAAAATTACGACTTTTATTACAACACCCCACATATTCAAAGTTTTTCTTGTGAAATTTCAACAAATTTTTTAGCATTTTTATATTTTGGATAGTAAGTATATATTATTAATGTTGTAAATACAAATCTTTATATATCTAGAAAGGCTGGTCCTAAAGAGGTGGGCATTATTCGGAGGTCTCTAGAAGGTATGAAATACAAGATTGTGTGTGTGTGTGTGTGTGTGTGTGTGTGTGTGTGTGTGTGTGTGTGTGTGTGTGTGTGTGCGTGTGTGTGTGTGTGTGTGTGTGTGTTCTGGCAATCTTGACTTAATGGGGACATCGCTCTCTCTGTTTCTGTAATATTGTGGGAATATTTTCTCGTACAATTATTACTTTTTAATGCAAAACTGTGACATTTGTCTAATCAAATTCTGACTTTTAGCACAATATTGCCAATTTTGTGGTTGTCCTCGTAAAATAGTGACACATTTTTTTTGGGGGAGTAAAATGATGACTTTTGCCATCATTTTGCCAACTAAAATTGCAATTATTATAATAATATTGCCAACTTTTTAAAGTTTTCTTATAAAATTGTGACTTTTGTCGAGTAAAATTGCGACTCTTTTCATACAATTGCCAACATTTTAAGCTCTTCTTGTAAAATTGCGACTGTTATTGAGTACAATTCCAACTTGTAATCATAATACTTCACAAATGTTCAGTTTCTCTTGTAAAATTTTGACTTGTGTAGAGTAAAATTACGACTTTTATTACAACACCCCACATATTCAAAGTTTTTCTTGTGAAATTTCAACAATTTTTTTAGCATTTTTATATTTTGGATAGTAAGTATATATTATTAATGTTGTAAATACAAATCTTTATATATCTAGAAAGGCTGGTCCTAAAGAGGTGGGCATTATTCGGAGGTCTCTAGAAAGTATGAAATACAAGATTGTGTGTGTGTGTGTGTGTGTGTGTGTGTGTGTGTGTGTGTGTGTGTGTGTGTGTGTGTGTTCTGGCAATCTTGACTTAATGGGGACATCGCTCTTTCTGTTTCTGTAATATTGCAATATTTTCTCGTACAATTATTACTTTTTAATGCAAAACGGTGACATTTGTCTTATCAAATTCTGACTTTTAGCACAATATTGCCAATTTTGTGGTTGTCCTTGTAAAATAGTAACACTTTTTTTGGGGGGGGGGAGTAAAATGATGACTTTTGTCATCATTTGGCCAAGTAAAATTGCAATTATTATGATAATATTGCCAACTTTTTGAAGTTTTCTTATAAAATTGTGACTTTGGTCGAGTAAAATTGCGACTCTTTTCATACAATTGTCAACATTTTAAGCTCTTCTTGTAAAATTGCGACTGTTATTGAGTAAAATTCCAACTTTTAATCATAATATTTCACAAATGTTCATTTTCTTTTGTAAAATTTTGACTTGCGTCGAGGAAAATTACGCCTTTTATTATAACACCGCCAAAATTCAAAGTTTTTCTTGTCAAATTCCAACAAATTTTTCAGCTTTTTAATATTTGCATAGTAAGTATATATTATTAATGTTGTAAATACAAATCTTTATATATCTAGAAAGGCTGGTCCTAAAGAGGTGGGCATTATTCGGAGGTCTCTAGAAGGTACCAAATACAAGATCGTGTGTGTGTGTGTGTGTGTGTTTTGACGTGTGTGTGTGTTATCTGGCAATCTTGACTTAATAATGGGGACATCGCTCTTTCTGTCTCTGTAATATTGCAATATTTTCTCGTACAATTATTTCTTTTTAATGCAAAACGGTGACATTTGTCTTATCAAATTCTGACTTTTAGCACAATATTGCCAATTTTCTGGTTGTCCTCGTAAAATAGTGACACATTTTTTTGGGGGGGAGTAAAATGATGACTTTTGCCATCATTTTGCCAAGTAAAATTCCGATTATTATTATAATATTGACAACTTCTTTAAGTTTTCTTATAAAATTGTGACTTTTGTCGAGTAAAATTTCGACTCTTTTCATACAATTGCCAACATTTTAAGCTCTTCTTGTAAAATTGCGACTGTTATTGAGTAAAATTCCAACTTTTAATCATAATACTTCACAAATGTTCATTTTCTTTTGTAAAATTTTGACTTGCGTCGAGGAAAATTACGCCTTTTATTATAACACCGCCAAAATTCAAAGTTTTTCTTGTCAAATTCCAACAAATTTTTCAGCTTTTTAATATTTGCATAATAAGTATATATTATTAATGTTGTAAATACAAATCTTTCAATATCTAGAAAGGCTGGTCTTAGGACCAGAGGTGGGCATTCTTCGGAGGTCTCTAGAAGGTAACAAATATAAGATTGTGTGTGTGTGTGTGTGTGTGTGTGTGTGTGTGTGGTGGCGACTCCTGATCCCAACGTACTTGTTGAAGAGAGAGAGAAAGCAGGATTTTGACAGGCTGTGGTGAAATTAGAAGAATTGACTATGGCGTCTTTGTTCCTAGCTGGTGACATGGGGAGGGCGGGGGGTTTATTAGACACACACACACACACACACACACACACACACACACACACACACACACACACACACACCTCCCTCGAGACTTCTACCGTGCTCTTGTCTTTCTAAAAGCGACTACAAAGTGGATGTGTGACAAGTTCCCAAGGCCTGATGTGATGTGTGTGCGGGGCGAGGCAAAACAAACAAACAAATGTCGCCTTTTTGGAGAGAAAAAAAAAAAAAAAAAAAAAAAAGCTCACGCCGGTTTGCGTGAATGTCTTGTGTAAAAATAGGTGCTAAAGGTGGAACGGGTTGATGTTATATATGTTTTTAAGCAGCCTGGCGCGACTGGAAGTTCCACCCGGTTTGTCAATTTGCAACTTTGTGATCACACAACATGAGCAGGAACGCTCAACTTCTTTACCCAGCATGCATCAGTCACCGCCCTCTGCATCCCAACCCGAAACATGGATTTTTACACAAACTGCAATTGTTAGCTACACTCCCACATAGAAGATTAGTATTTTCCACTTGGAAGTAATGGAAACTGGGTCCGTTCCAAAATATTGATACGGCTGATAAATGATATCAATATGCAGATAAAACTTTGAATAAAATCGTCATATCGTGATAATTTATGTTGTTAAACCTAGTGTGTGAATGTGAGTGTGAATGTTGTCTATCTGTGTTAGCCCTGTGATGGGGAGGCGACTTGTCCAGGGTGTACGCCGCCTTCCGCCCGATTGTAGCAGAGATAGGCACCAGCGCCCCCCGTGACCCTAAAGGGAATAAGCGGTAGGAAATGGATGGATGGACACATTCCAGCTGCGTGCCGCAAATTTGACAAGCGACCGAACGTGCTCACAATCCAATGAACGTTCTCGCTGGCAGCTAACGTCCCTCTACAGTGCAGCTTCTAAATCACTAATCAATAAAACTGTTTCTTACAAGTAGCATCATCACTGGAGGACTAGTAGATTAGATTAGATCAGGGGTAGGGAACTCATGGCTCTAGAGCCAGATGTGGCTCTTTTGATGACTGCATCTGGTTCTCAGATAAATCTTAGCTGACATTGCTTAACGCGATCCATCCATCCATCCATCCATCCATCTTCTTCCGCTTATCCGAGGTCGGGTCGCGGGGGCAACAGCCTAAGCAGGGAAACCCAGACTTCCCTCTCCCCAGCCACTTCGTCTAGCTCTTCCCGGGGGATCCCGAGGCGTTCCCAGGCCAGCCGGGAGACATAGTCTTCCCAACATGTCCTGGGTCTTCCCCGTGGCCTCCTACCGGTTGGACGTGCCCTAAACACCTACCTAGGGAGGCGTTCGGGTGGCATCCTGACCAGATGCCCGAACCACCTCATCTGGCTCCTCTCGATGTGGAGGAGCAGCGGCTTTACTTTGAGTTCCTCCCGGATGGCAGAGCTACTCACCCTATCTCTAAGGGAGATAGGGTGAGAGGAAACTCATTTCGGCCGCTTGTACCCGTGATCTTATCCTTTCGGTCATGACCCAAAGCTCATGACCATAGGTGAGGATGGGAACGTAGATCGACCGGTAAATTGAGAGCTTCGCCTTCCGGCTCAGCTCCTTCTTCACCACAACGGATCGGTACAACGTCCGCATTACTGAAGACGCCGCACCGATCCGCCTGTCGATCTCACGATCCACTCTTCCCTCACTCGTGAACAAGACTCCTAGGTACTTGAACTCCTCCACTTGGGGCAGGGTCTCCTCCCCAACCCGGAGATGGCATTCCACCCTTTTTCTGACGAGAACCATGGACTCGGACATGGAGGTGCTGATTCTCATTCCGGTCGCTTCAAACTCGGCTTAACGCGATAATTATGAATAATTTTGCTAGTAATCACAGTGCTAAAAATAACGTGCAAAATATAAAACATTCTCATGCATTCAAATCCATCCATCCGTTTTTCTACCACACCTGTTCAAGAAGTCGCATTAATGGTAAGAAGTATTGTATGTCACGATGGGGGGGTGGGGGGGGGTCGAAGCTTGCTGCAGGGTCGTTCTCCCAGGAAGGCAGACGGACTACTCGGGACATGGCATTTAGGTAAAAACAGGATTTAATTTAAACTAAAAAAAGATATAAACAAAAATCGCTCACAGTGGAGGCACATGGGCTAAGGAACAAAGCTAACGCATAAGCAGACTATGAACATAAATCAAACAAAACTTACTTGGCATGGCATGAAGCACGAAACTATGGCAAGGCATGAAACAAGTCAGCACAGGGCGACTGACTGGCAAAGACAAGCTTAAATACTGCCTCTGATTAGTGCTCGGGAAGTAGGTGAGCGGGGATTTTGTTATTTGGAATTGATATTGCCTCAAGGTGGACAAAATGGAAGATTAAAATAAAATAAAAAAAATCAGTCTAAGCCTGGGCCCTTGGAGAGGGGGTCCAGACTGAGGCCAAGGGAAAAAAACAACAACTAGTAGTAGCGAAGTGAATTGTGACGTGAATTATATTTATATACCGCTTTTCTCTAGTGACTCAAAGCGCTTTACACAGTGAAACCCAATATCTAAGTTACATTTAAACCAGTGTGAGTGGCACTGGGAGCAGGTGGGTAAAGTGTCTTGCCCAAGGACACAACGGCAGTGACTAGGATGGCGGAAGTGGGAGTCGAACCTGCAACCCTCAAGTTGCTGGCACGGCCACTCTACCAACCGAGCTATACCGCCCCAGTAGTAGAAGATTAGATTAGATTAGATAGTACTTTATTTATTCCTTCAGGAAAATTTACATTTTCAGCACAATCCCATTCAAGATCAGACAAACATTACAAGGAGACAGAACAGGATCGCTGACGGGTCTGCCGGCTTCCAGCGCCCCTTACAAAAAAGGTGAGATACAGGTAAAAAAGCGCGGGGGGGGTGGGGATGGGAGAAAAAAAATGGAAGATTAAAATAAAATAAAAAAATCAGTCTAAGCCTGGGCCCTTGGAGAGGGGGTCCAGACTGAGGCCAAGGGAAAAAAACAACAACTAGTAGTAGTGAAGTGAATTGTGACGTGAATTATATTTATATAGCGCTTTTCTCTAGTGACTCAAAGCGCTTTACACAGTGAAACCCAATATCTAAGTTACATATAAACCAGTGTGGGTGGCACTGGGAGCAGGTGGGTAAAGTGTCTTGCCCAAGGATACAACGGCAGTGACTAGGATGGCGGAAGTGGGAATCGAACCTGCAACCCCCAAGTTGCTGGCTCGGCCGCTCTACTAACCGAGCTATACCGCCCCAGTAGTAGAAGATTAGATTAGATTAGATAGTACTTTATTTATTCCTTCAGGAAAATTAAAATTTTCAGCACAATCCCATTCAAGATCAGACAAACATTACAGGGAGACAGAACAGGATCGCTGACGGGTCTGCCGGCTTCCAGCGCCCCTTACAAAAAAGGTGAGATACAGGTAAAAAAAAGTGGGGGTGGGAAATGGGAGAAAAAAAATGGAAGAATAAAATAAAATAAAAAAATCAGTCTAAGCCTGGGCCCTTGGAGAGAGGGTCCAGACTGAGGCCAAGGGAAAAAAACAACAACTAGTAGTAGCTAAACATGCTACAATACAAACTCTGAAGATACTAAAAAATAAAGTCATAGCTAGAGCTCTTGAACGTAAATATCAACGATGGGGGGATGGATACAAATATCGACAGAAACGATACCAAGTACAGTATGGTCGATACTACAGTGATTAATGTTATGATCCGCCTCCCGGATCATATATGGTTTTGAGCAAGGGTGTCAAACTCAAATACAGAGTGGGCCAAAATTTTAAACGGAACAAAGGTTGAACAAATTAACCTTTTAATAGGGACCCAAACAAGTTTTGCATTAAATATTGAACAAGCGAGGCTTATATAACTTTAGTGACATGCAAAATCCAGTTTCAAATAATAATAATTAAAAAAATATCAATGGCATATCAAATAAAATTTAAATAAAAATGGTATGCCTTTTTTTCTATTTGCAGTCTTCTGAGGTAAATATCAATTTTTTTCCACAGGCTAATAATAAATGTGAAAATAAAAAAACAATAATGAATGAACCAAACATTCAAGCCTTGAAGTAGCAAGAGAAAATGCATGAATAAAACGTTAATTATTGGTCAGTTTGCTGGAAGTTCCCCGGAAGAGTTAGTGCTGCAAGGGGTTCTGGGTATATTTGTTCTGTTGTGTTACAGTGCGGATGTTCACCCGAAATGTGTGTCATTCTTGTTTGGCGTGGGTTCACAGTGTGGCGCATATTTGTAACAGTGCTAAAGTTGTTAATACGGCCACCCTCAGTGTGACCTGTATGGCTATTGACCAAGTATGACTTGCATTCACTTGTGCGTGTGTGTGTGTAAAAGCCACAAATACTATGTGACATGCTGTTAGTATGGAGGAAAAGCGGACGTGACGACAGGTTGTAGAGAACGCTAAAGGCAGTGCCTTAAAGGCACGCCCCCAATATAGTTGTCCAGGTGGAAATCGGTAGAAATTCGGGAGAATGGTTGCTTCGGGAGATTTTCGGTAGGGGCACTGAACTTCGGGAGTTGGCAAGTATGAGTATTAGCGGTGAATGCGGTGTTACAGCGGCACCGACGCTGTTTAACACCAGCGGGCCAGCTCTAATGCTATATTGATATTGCCTCAAGGGCCAAATTAAATCAGGCCAGAGTTTGACACCCATGGTTTCGAGTTTTGAGTCTTTTGTGTTTCTTGTTCATGGTTTGACTCTTCCGATTCTGAGTTTGTGCACTTCCTTGTTTATCTTGTCTCCATGGTTTCTCATTTGTTCCACCTGCTGTGGTTTTTGACGCACACCTGTTGGCAATTGTTTAAGTTATTATTTAAGCCTGCATTCTACCTCAGTTGGTTCTTGGCTCTTGGTTTGCTCTAGCAACAGTCACCTTTGTTTTCTTCCCATGTCTTGTTCCGCACTAAGTTTTATCTTAGCTTCCCATGCACTCGGCATGGACTTTGTCACAGTGCTAGCTATTAGCATTAGCTTTGCTGTTTGTACAAGTGTTTTTTTGGGGTTTTTTTTGTATATTAAAACACGTCTTACCTGCTATCCTGCCTGTCTGGTCCCACTGCATCCTGAGGTGAAACTAAACCTTCGCGCATCACAATGCGTTCCAAATGTGACAATTAGATTATTTTTTCCACGAACACATAATCGTTTTTTGTCTGTTATTGTTTACAAACTAAAAAAATACAAGTTATCGCTTGTGTTTGATTATTTTCCCCACTGTAGACTTGGTTTCGAAATGTGGAATGTAATAAAAGGGAATACTTAAAATATTTATTGATATTGTTACACACATGCTGAGTTTTTGTCTGATTGCAGTTGTGATCAAAAATGTAATCAATCATCCTGAAAATTTCCAGGGTGAACATCGGTATGACCAACACTGCCCCTGTAACTACTTGGTATCGGATCGATACACAAATTTGTAGCATCAAACAAAACTAATGTAAACAATTTAACTGTTGAATTAAGTAATTTGATAATATTTTTGAGGATTTAAAAAAAAAATGTATTTATATACCAAATAAAATATTGTGATATCATGTATATATTATCGCGAGACGCATGATGTAGATGCGGTATTATTAATAATACTAAATTCGCAGGCATTTTTCTTTGGAATTTTCTGACTTTATTGAACTATTCTTTCAATAAGGGATGGGTACTGTTGCGTTTGGACCTGTTCTTCCTTTGGTCAACGCCCCCAGGTTCTTTTACGACACATAAGCTGGTTTTAAATCAATCAGAGACAGAGGTTTCTCATTTTGATATTTTTATAACCAAAGCGCCCTGGGAGATCAATCTAGATACAACAGTTCAAAGGCACGGTCCAAATTGATCTAATCCTAAAATGGCAGTTTCTTACTCCTCACTCACTTTCACCCGCCCCTCTTCTTCTCCTCCCTACCTCGGACAGTTGAGATAACAGATTGTTATGTCTTCATTCCAACATTCCAAATTCATGGTCTATGTAAAAGGCTCACACTTTAGCTGTTCTAAAATCTGACGAGGAAATAAAAAGACAAACAAATCCAACAGTACTTATTATTTTTATGGGTATTGACCAAATTTAAACGGCACTACCAGGTACCAAGTCACTTAAAATCAAATATTTCAATATGTCTGTTGCACATGATGTCTGTCAAGACGTGGAATGCGGTATGGTTTGTTTTCCCGTGGTGCAAATCGACTGAACCGGACATGGCATAAAGGTACTGACATCTCGAAAATATTACAAAAAAACAAAGGGTATAAACAAAAGGCGCTCTCAGCGGAGGTACAAAACTTGGCTATGAAAACAAAACTATTACTACAACGTAAACCAGGGGTCACCAACCTTTTTGAAACCAAGAGCTACTTCTTGGGTACTGATTAATGCGAAGGGCTACCAGTTTGATACACACTTAAATAAATTGCCAGAAATAGCCAATTTGCTCAATTTACCTTTAATATATATATATATATATATATATATGTCTTGATTGGATTATCCAGAGAATAGTGCTCGATACCGTGGTAGAGCGCAATATGTAGGTGTGGGAAAAAAATCACAAGACTACTTCATCTCTACAGATCTGTTTCATGAGGGGTTCCCTCAATCATCAGGAGATTTTAATGGAAGCATTCACATACAATGACGTTACTGTGGGGAGTTTTGACGGAGCAGAAACGTGCGAACTCGTTGGGAGTTTCCTCCTCTCCCAGCTTGCTAGCCTCAACCTGAACCTTGGTATTTACCGTGATGACGGACTGGCAGTGTGCCGCGCCTCGCCAAGGAGGAGCGAGAACAGCAAGAAGCGCATATGCCAAATCTTCAAAGAGAATGGCCTACGGATCACAATTGAAGCCAACAAGCAAACCGTCAACTTCCTCGACGTCACTTTCAACCTGAGAAATAACAGCTACCAACCATTCACGAAACCCAACACAACACTCCAATACGTGCACCATGACAGCAACCACCCACCCACCACCACGAAAAGAATACCGACCGGAATTAATAAAAGGCTATCGATGCTGTCATCCAGCAAAGCTGAATTCGACCAAGCAACCCCCCCGTACCAGAAAGCACTTGATGAAAGCGGATACAACTTCACCCTCACCTATGAACCCACTCCAGGAAACCAACCAAAAAAGAGCAGAAAACGAAACAACATCATCTGGTACAACCCCCCATATAGCAAAAACGTCTCAACTAATATTGGCCACAAGTTCCTCACTCTGATCGACAAACACTTCCCCAAAGGCAACACCCTAAGAAAAATATTCAACAAGAACAACATTAAATTGAGCTACAGCTGTATGAATAACATGCAACAAATCATTTCAAACCACAACAAAGCAATTGCAAAAGGACTGCCAACCCCCAGACTAAACGACTCTGAAACCAATAACGAATGTAACTGTCGCAAGAAACCTGATTGCCCTCTCAACGGAAGGTGCTTACAGACATCAGTCGTTTACCAAGCAAAGGTAATACGCAAGGACATTAACACATCCGACACGTACGTAGGATTAACCGAAGGAGCGTTCAAAACAAGATGGAATAATCACAACGCCTCCTTTAGAAACCAGACTTTGCAGAATTCTACAGAACTCAGCAAACACATTTGGAACCTCAAAGACAATAATGTTGAATATTCAATAACATGGCAAATTCTTGCATCCAGCTCACCTTACAACAGTGGTAATAAAAGATGCAACCTATGCTTAAAAGAGAAACTGTTTATTATATATCATCCAGATTTATCATCCCTCAACAAGCGCAGTGAAATCATTTCAACATGCCGCCACAAACGGAAACACCTCCTAGGTAACACATGAGCCAATCACCACACCCTACGCCTGCTTGTACCCACCCACTCTGTGCTCTATATAAACCATTGTATGTGAATGCTTCCATTAAAATCTCCTGATGATTGAGGGAACCCCTCATGAAACAGATCTGTAGAGATGAAGTAGTCTTGTGATTTTTTTCCCACACCTACATATATATATATATATATATATATATATATATATATAAAATGTGTATTTCTGTCTGTCATTCTGTCGTACATTTTGTCGAAAATAAATGACAAAAAAAACACTTAATTGAACGGTTTAAAAGCGGAGAAAACACCAAAAAAATGAAAATTAAATTTTGAAACGTGGTTTATCTTCAATTTCGACTCTTTAAAATTCAAAATTCAAACGAAAAATATGAAGAGAAAAACTAGCTAATTCGAATCTTAAAAAAATTATTTATGGAACATCATTCGTTATATTTCCTGATTAAGATTAATTTTAGAAATTTGATGACATGTTTTAAATAGGTTAAAATCCAATCTGCGCTTTGTTAGAATATATAACAAATTGGACCAAGCTATATTTCTAACAAAGTCAAAGCATTATTTCTTCTAGATTTTCCAGAACAAAAATTTTAAAAGAAATTCAAAAGACTTTGAAATAAGAATTGGATTTTTCAGATTTTCCAGATTTGCCACAATATTATTTTGAATTTTAATCATAATAAGTTTGAAGAAATATTTCACAAATATTCTTTGTCGAAAAAACAGAAGCTATAATGAAGAATAAAGTGAAAATGTATTTATTATTCTTTACAATAATAAAAAAAAAAATACTTGAACATTGGTTTAAATTGTCAGGAAAGAAGAGAAAGTAATATAGTACAGTATATGTGTTTAAAAATCCTAAAATCATTTTTAAGGTTGTATTTTTTCTCTAAAATTGTCTTTCTGAAAGTTATAAGAAGCAAAGTAAAAAAATAAATGAATTTATTTAAACAAGTGAAGACGAAGGTTTTAAAATATTTTCTTGGATTTTCCAATTCTATTTGAGTTTTGTCTCTCTTAGAATTAAAAATGTCGAGCAAAGCGAGACCAGCTTGCTAGTAAATAAATACAATTTAAAAAAAATAGTGGCAGCTCACTGGTAAGTGCTGGTATTTGAGCTATTTTTAGAACAGGCCAGCGGGCGACTCATCTGGTCCTTACGGGCTACCTGGTGCCTGCGGGCACTGCGTTGGTGACCCCTGACATAAACTATTAACATAAGACAAAACTTGCAACAATGGCATGAATAACGAAAACTTACTCGAAACGAGAAAGGGAGCATGAATCATCGGCATGAATAACAAGGGTGTGTAGAGGGTGATCTCGCCAGGCTGGCTGCCTGGCAACTACGGGCTTAAATGGTGCTGTGAATATCGACAGGTGCGTGAGTCCAAACAAATGAGCCAGGTGAAACTAATGGTTGTTATGAAAACTAAAAAAAACCAGGGTGCGCAAAAACAGGAACTAATGGAGACAAAAACAAAACAGAACATAACTAAACAGACATGATCACAAAGACGTGACAATGTCAGGCACTTGGCGGGGAAACAGGCTTATTCATAGCGCACTGCCTTGACGGAATGTACAATTTTCCATGGCAACAAAGCAAGTGTGCCTGATTGAAAGCACTCAATATTAAGACACCAGTTTTCGAAAAGTGCTAGTACGGTGATAATGTACACTATAGAGACATGCTGCTGATTAGCATTAGCAAATTTTCATGACGATTTCAACGCCTCGAAAATTAGTGCTGAAAACTACAACTAAGATGCATGTTACCATGAAACACTGGGTGTGTAAAAAATATACAATACTTACAGTATTAACACCTTGCAAGGTTCAACCAAAGATCAGACTGGCACATTCAGCCTAATGGCAAAGACTACTTCCTGACTAGAGCAACACACCTAACGAGCTGAAATGAACGCATACTTGGGTTAAATGGGCTATATTTGTATAGCTGTATAGAGACTTTCTATGCAACAAATATATTACAGTAAAAAACTACTAAAACTACATAGATTTTCCTCTTAGCCGTTCTGATTTCAAACAAACCAACAAACAAAGAGCTCAAAAATGAGCCGTCTTTGGCGGGATTTGTTGCCGTTTAATAAGCTCTACTACTGCCAACAAACTTACTTTGACTTTCACTTTTGTTCCCTCCTGCCCATTGCACGTGTCTTACTTTAAAAAGGCACCAAAAAATAGGAAAGGAAGAAAAAAAGACACGTTTGCATAATTTGTTGCCGTTTAATAAGCAGTACTATCGCCAACACTTACTTTCAATTTTGTTCCCTGCTGCCTCATGCATGTGTCTTATTTTAAAAAGGCACCAAAATAGGAAAGAAAGGAAAAAAGAAATTTTTGCATAATTTGTTGCCGTTTAATAAGCACTACTACCGCCAACACACTTGCTTTCACTTTCACTTTTTGTTCCCTGCTGCCTCATGCATGAGTGTCATTTTAAAAAGGCACTAAAATACAAAAGAAAAAAGACACTTTTGCATAATTTGTTGCCGTTTAATAAGCACTACTACCGCCCACACACTTACTTTCACTTTCACTTTTGTTCCCTGCTGCCTCATGCGTGTGTTTTATTTTAAAAACGCACAAAAATAGGAATGAAAAAAAAACAAAAAACTTTGGCATAATTTATTGCAGTTTAATAAGCACTACTACCGCCAACACACTTACTTTCATTTTCACTTTTGTTTCCTACTGCCTCATGCGTGTCTTGTTTTAAAACCACACCAAAATACGAAAAAAAGAGACACTTTTGCATAATTTGTTGCAGTTTAATAAGCACTACTACCGCCAACACAATTACTTTCACTTTTGCTCCCTGTTGCATCATGTGTTTGTCTTATTTTAAAAAGGCACCAAAATAGGAAAGAAAAAAAAGAAAAAAACTTTTGTAAAATGTATAGCCGTTTAGTAAGCACTACCACCGCCAACACACTTACTTTCACTTGTGTTCCTTGCTGACTCATGCAAGTGTCCTATTTTAAAAACGCACCAAAATACGAAAGAAAAAAAGACACTTTTGCATAATTTATTGCCCTTTAATAAGCACTACTACCGCAACACACTTACTTTCACTTTCACTTTTGTTCCCTGCTGCCTCATGCATGTGTTTTATTTTAAAAACGCACCAAAATACGAAAGAAAAAAGACACTTTTGCATAATTTGTTGCCGTTTAATAAGCACTACTACCGCCAACACTTACTTTCACTTTCACTTTTGTCCCCTGCTGCCTCATGCTTGTGTCTTATTTTAAAAAGGCACAAAAATAGGAAAGAAAAAAAACAAAAAACTTTGGCATAATTTATTGCAGTTTAATAAGCACTACTACGACCAACACACTTACTTTCATTTCCGCTTTTGTTTCCTACTGCCTCATGCGTGTGTCTTATTTTAAAACCACACCAAAAACAAAAAAAGGGACACTTTTGCATAATTTGTTGCCGTTTGATAAGCACTACTACCGCCAACACTGACTTTCGCTTTCACTATTGTTCCCTGTTGCATCATGTGTTTGTCTTATTTTAAAAAGGCACCAAAATAGGAAAGAAAAAAAAGAAAAAAACTTTTGTAAAATTTATAGCCGTTTAGTACTACCGCCAACACACTTACTTTCACTTTTGTTCCCTGCTGACTCATGCAAGTATCTAATTTTAAAAAGGCACCAAAATACGAAAGAAAAAAAGACACTTTTGCATAATTTATTGCTATTTAATAAGCACTATTACCGCAACACACTTATTTTTACTTTCACTTTTGTTCCCTGCTGCCTCATGCATGTGTCTTATTTTAAAAAGGCACCAAAATAGGAAAAAAAAAGACGCTTCTGCAAAATTTGTTGCCGTTTAATAAACACTACTACCGCCATCACTTACTTTCACTTTTGTTCCCTGCTGCCTCATGCATGTGTCTAATTTTAAAAATGCACCAAAATAGGAAAGAAAAAGAAAGAAACTTTTGAATAATTTGTTGCCGTTTAATAAGCCCTACTACTGCCAACACACTTACTTTCACTTTGGTTTCGTGCTGCCTCATGCATGTGTCTTATTTTAAAAAGGCACCAAAACAATAAAGAAAAACAAGAATACACTTTTGCATAATTTGTTGCCGTTTACTAAGCACTACTACCACCATCACACTTAGTTTCACTTATGTTCCCTGCTGCCTCATGCATGTGTCTTATTTAAAAAATGCACCAAAATAGGAAAGAAAAAAAAGACACTTTTGCATAATTTGTTGCCGTTCACTAAGCACTACTATCTCCAACACACTTACTTTCACTTGTGTTTCCTGCTGCCTTATGCATGTGACTTATTTTAAAAAAAGAATCAAAATAGGAAAGAAAAAAAAGACACTTTTGCATAATTTGTTGCCGTTTACTAAGCACTACTACCTTCAACACACTTACTTTCACTTTCACTTTTGTTCCCTGCTGCATCATGCATGTGTCTTATTTTAGAAAGGCACCAAAATAGGAAAAGGCAAAAAAAAGACACTTTTACATATTTTGTTTCAGTTTAAAAAGCACTATATTGCCAACACACTTACTTTCACTTTCACTTTCACTTGTGTTCCCTGCTGCCTCATGCATGTGTCTTATTTAAAAAAGGCACCAAAACAGGAAAGAAAAACAAGAAGAAACTTTTGCATAATTTGTTGCTGTTCACTAAGCACTACTATCTCCAACAAACTTACTTTCACTTTTGTTCCCTGCTGCCCCATGCATGTGTCTTATTTTAGAAAGGCACCAAAATAGGAAAGGGGAAAAAAATACACTTTTACATATTTTGTTGCCGTTTAATAAGCACTATATTGCCAACACACTTACTTTCACTTTCACTTGTGTTCCCTGCTGCCTCATGCATGTGTCTTATTTAAAAAAAGAATCAAAATAGGAAAGAAAAAAAAGACACTTTTGCATAATTTGTTGCCGTTCACTAAGCACTATCGCCAACACACTTACTTTCACTTTCACTTTTGTTCCCTGCTGCCTCATGCATGTGTCTTATTTTAGAAAAGCACCAAAATAGGAAAGGGTGGGTGGGGGGGGGGGGGGGGGGCCTTATACATATTTTGCTGCTGTTTAATAAGCACTATTTTGCCAAAACACTTACTTTCACTTTTGTTCCCTGCTGCCTCATGCATGTCTTATTTTAAAAAGGCACTAAAATATGAAAGTAAGACAAGAAGAAACGTTTGCATAATTTGTTGCCGTTTACCAAGCACTACTATCGCCAACACACTTACTTTCACTTTCACTCTTGTTCGCTGCTGCCTCATGCATGTGTCTTATTTTAAAAATGCACCAAAATAGGAAATAAAAACAGGAAGAAACTTTTGCATAATTTGTTGCCATTTACTAAGCACTACTATCGACAACACACTTCCTTTCACTTTTGTTCCCTGCTGCCTCATGCATGTGTCTTATTTTAAAAAGGGACTAAAATATGAAAGAAAGACATGAAGAAACTTTTGCATAATTTGTTGCCGTTCACTAAGCACTACTATCGCCAACACACTTACTTTCACTTTTGTTCCCTGCTGCCTCATGCATGTGTCTTATTTTAAAAAGGCACCAACATAAGAACGAAAACCCCCCAAAAAAAGAAGAAGAAACTTTTGCATAATTTATTAGCTTTAAATTCCAGGCCATGCTCTGTCACCCTTCAAAAGTAGCGCTTGATTTTTTTTTTTTTTTTTCTTTCTTGTGGCCAAGTTGGAGACAATCATCAACATCCGTAAATAAAGCTTATCGCTTTAAGCTGCACAAAAAAAAAAAAAGGCCCGTGCTTATTGGTGATGATGTCATCCCTTTGTGGACGCTTGATGAAGCTTGAGGCGGGGGTTGTGTGTGTGTGTGTGCGTATAATGCATGTGTGTGTGTGTGTGTGTGTGTGTGAGTTCCAAACTTGCTAACCATCCCCCTGTGGACTTTTTGATATCATTTCAAATGTATGACATTTAAACTTGTGCTGCACTCAAATTGGACTCCTTCGTGGCAAACTAACCGGAATGCACTTCAAAGTTCCATCAGGCCGGGAGGGGTGGTCGTGCCGTGTGTGTGTGTGTGTGTGTGTGTGGCTTTTTATCCGAGGCCATGAGAGCGGTTGATGTTCTGTGCATGTAAACGTGCGGCTTTGGGTAAAGGTGGCGACAGTTTGTGTGCCCCCCACCCCCACCACCCCCCCTCCTCCATTATTGTCTGCCTGCATTTGCACCAGTGGATCCGAGGGCCCACTGTGTCTTTTCAGGTTACGTTCTCATCATTTCTCCTAATGCAGAGACCCACAGGGTCGGTGGCAATGGCACAATGTGCCTGTTGTACGGTTACTGTCAGCTCCCTCAAATAAGGCTTCCTGTTCATTAGACTCCTTTTCACCTCGCCACAATGCGCCGGCTTTGCAGCAATGGCGAGTCGACGCCCATCTCTTCAATGGCGTGTGAATAGTTCTAAATAGTGTTTATGCAAGCCATTGTTGTCCATTGTGCGGCGGCTCTTAATGCACACTCATTTGCCCGCTTTTGTCGCCCTGGATGCATTATCTTGCCTGCGTGGTTTTCAGATGCGTGCTTGGCGTCTGAAGCCGGTAAACAGACTAAAAAAAGTTAACTCCCGGCGGACATTGCTGCCGAATGACTGATAAAGTGGGACACGTTATGACTGAGTTTGTGTGCTGACCCCGATAGAAGGCGACTCTGCTTTTTCAGGATTTTTGCCATTTGTGGAAAACTATATTGCCTGTCTAAAAACATTGCCTGTACAGTTTAATGCAGGGGGGTCAAACTCATTTTTAGATCACATGGAGAAAAATCGGACTGGTAAAATCAAGGCATGATAACTTAAAAATAAAGACAACTTCAAATTCTTTCAACTTTTTTTGAAAAGCGTTTTAAGCCGTACTTGCCAACCCTCCCGGATTTTCCGGGAGACTCGAGAAATTCAGCGCCTCTCCCGAAAACCTCCCGGAAGAAATTTTCTCCCGAAATTCAGCTGGAGGGGGCGTGGCCTCCAGTTCCATGCGGACCCGAGTGGGGACAGCCTGTTTTCACGTCCGCTTTCCCACTATATACACAGCTTGCCTGCCCAATCACGTTACAAAATCTACGGATTTTAATAAAAAACTGCACACACAAGGAGATGTCACGCCAAATTTCTTCCCCCCTACAAAAACCTTCCCCCCCATTTACTTCCAAGGTCATGATTAATACAGACGTTTTGTTAACGCTATATCATAAAAATATAACGCTACATTATAAAAATACAGACGTTTTGTTAACGCTATATTATAAAAAAAATTTAAAAAACAATTTACAAACATAAGCTATGGGATGACATAAGAGGAAACGTGACCCCGGAAGTAAATGCGTCATCCCATAGCTTGTGTTTGTAAATTGTTTTTTAATTTTTTTTATAATATAGCGTTAACAAAACGTCTGTATTTTTATAATATAGCGTTATATATTTTTATAATATAGCGTTATATATTTTTATAATATAGCGTTAACAAAACGTCTGTATTTTTATAATATAGCGTTATATATTTTTATAATATAGCGTTATATATTTTTATAATATAGCGTTATATATTTTTATAATATAGCATTAACAAAACGTCTGTATTTTTATAATATAGCGTTATATATTTTTATAATATAGCGTTAACAAAACGTCTGTATTTTTATAATATAGCGTTATATATTTTTATAATATAGCGTTAGCAAAACGTCTGTATTAATCACGACCCCGGAAGTAAATGGGGGGGAAGGTTTTTGTAGGGGGGAAGAAATTTGGCGTGACACAGACGAAGCAGAAGAACGAGGAAGTTACAGCCATGTCGACGAGCAAAATGAAGAAATACGCTTGCAAGTTCCAAAACGAATGGAAACAAGATTTTTAGTTTATCCAGGACAGTTCGAAGGGGAAGGGGTATGTTGCCTGTAAATTTTGAAGAACAGACTTCTCCATTGAACACGGTGGCCGAACGGATATACTCAGTCATGAACGGTCGGCGAAGCACAAAGCGTACGCAGCCCAGCATCGTTCACAACCCAGTATTATGGGCCACCTCGCAAAATGGAGACCCGATGGTGTAGACATATATGCTGAGACATGGATGGCTATGCTGATAGCTGGAAGCAACATCCCCGTTCTCCTTTGCAGATGTCTACAACAAATCCGTGAAGGATTCGGAGATCGCTCGCCAGTACGCAAATGGCAGAACAAAGGTTACTCAGATAGTGAAAGATAACTGTTGTTGTTTTTTTTTTTAGTAACCAGCAAGCACAGTACAGTTAGTAGGACAACTGTGTTTTTATTACTGTGTATTTGATAGGTGCCGTCTGAAATTCAACTATTTATTTTATTTATATATATAATAAAATAAATATGTATAGCTAGAATTCACTGAAAGTCAAGTATTTCATACACACATATATATATACAGTATATATGTATGAAATATATATGAAATACTCGAGTTGGCGAATTGTAGCTGTAAATATACTCCTCCCCTCTTAACCACGCCCCCAACCACGCCTCCACCCCATCCCCAACCACGCCCCCCACCACCGACCTCCCGAAATCGGAGGTCTCAAGGTTGGCAAGTATGTTTTAAGCTAAATTTATTTATTCATTAGTACTTTTTACACACCGAGGAAAATGATCAAACAACACAAATAAAATCCTGTAATTTGATTTTGATTTTTTTTTTTATCCTGATAGATTGAAAATTAACACCAATGAGTTGACTGATGAACATTGTCACGTAATCTATTCAGAAAGTATAAATAACGACAAATAAAGGTAGAATACTATTGTACTATTAACATTATGATTTGTACATTTTCAGAATGTGATTGTTCTATTTTTAAACAAAGAAAACTATTTGAAGTTGTCTTTATTTTTAAGTTATCGTGCTGTGATTTTACCAGTCCGGCCCACTTAGGAGTACATTTTTTCCCCATAGACCAAGGGTGTCCCAACCCATATAGCCGCTTTTTAAAAATGTATTTACATTATGCATGCGGGTAAATAACATGTGATTAACCATGATTAATCAAAATGTTTATGCATTTGATTTTTAGATTTTTTTTTTGCTTTAAAATCATAAAAAAAAGATGACAAGCAGATTTTTGTTTTTATCTCACAAAAATAGTTTTGCAATACAACGGATGATTGGATAATATTAAAGTCTAAAATATGCATTTTTTTTTTCTGTCGAAACGGACAGAACGAAAGCATTTAGTAATTCAAAAAATAATTAAGTAAAAAAAAAAAAGTATTTTATTGAAGGATTTTTTCCAGGCTTTTGCGGGCCAGATAAAATGATGTGGCGGGCCAGAACTGGCCCCCGGGCCTTGAGTTTGACACCTGTGACATAGACAAACAACCAGACATGCATTCTAACATCAAGGTTTATACCGTTTTTGCTTTGGTTTGTTACTTGGTATGTACAAAAAAAAAAATTAACCACATTATATCTCCACCTTAAGTTTAAGGACACAAGCACTCAGTAGCTGATTAGCAGCTGATCATTATTGTTGTCATCACGCTCAGCAGGTGTTCGATTCTTCTACTTTAATGGACTAAACTACCTCATGGTCAGATGTGGGTAGAGTAGCCAGAAATTGTACTCAAGTAAGAGTACTGTTACTTTAGAGATTTATTACTCAAGTAAAAGTAAGGAGTAGTCACCCAAATAGTTACTTGAGTAAAAGTAAAAAGTATGTTGTGAAAAAACTACTCAAGTACTGAGTAACTGATGAGTAACCTGATTACGGCAAAAAATAATGCACAAAAACATAAAAATAGCAATGAGCAAATTCAGAGCCAGGAATATCTCTTAAGCAACTAAAACAATATTATATATTAAATAATAATACATTAAAATAAAAAAAAATTAAGGCAAATTGAGCCACAATAACTTAACAGCACCATAGGCTCAGTAGGCATTCACTGATTGATTGATTGAAACTTTTATTAGTAGATTGCACAGTACAGTACATATTCCGTACAATTGACCACTAAATGGTAACACCCCAATACGTTTTTCAACGTTAATCAATTAATAAATGGCCAAGTCGAGGTGATCTACCTCATATATACATATACATACACACATATCATATCATATATATATATAAATATATATATATACCTTTATATATACAGTATATAATTTATATTTATTTATTTTGCCGTTTTTGTTCACATGTTAAAGGTGTTTTAATGAATATACATGCATGTTTAACACATAGATTCCTATCTTTAATGAAGACAAGAATATAAGTTGGTGTATTACCTGATTCTGATGACTTGCATTGATTGGAATCAGATAGTATAGTGCTGATAACATCCCTGTTTTCAAATGGAGGAGAAAAAAAGTTCCTCCTTCCTGTCTAATACCACATGAAAGTCGTTGGTTTTTGGCATCTTATTTGTCCAGCTTCCATATTCGTTTTTACACACTTTACAAGAAATACATCGGCGGCAAACTCCGTAGCTTGCTTGTTTGCGCTGGCTTTCGGAGACTCTTATTTTGTTAGCGCAGGCGCGATGGAGCGGCACTTTTATTGTGAAGACAGGAACTGTGCGATCAGTCTTTAGGATTATGACGGGAAGTACGGTTGAAATAAAAAGTGTCTTTTTTCCTTTACACTTTTGATTGATTGGTTGATTGATTGATACTTTTATTAGTAGATTGCACAGTACAGTACATATTCCGTACAGTTGACCACTAAATGGTAACACCCTAATAAGTTTTTCAACATGTCGGGTTCTACGTGTGACGGTCACGTGACCACCTGGCTCTGTTTGATTGGTCCAACGTCACCAGTGACTGCATTTGATTGGTGAAACGCAAGCGGAGTAAAAGTAGCGTTTCTTCTCTATAAATATACTCAAGCAAAAGTAAAAGTATGTTGCATAAAAACTACTCTTAGAAGTACAATTTATCCCAAAAGTTACTCAAGTAGATGTAACGGAGTAAATGTAGCGCGTTACTACCCACCTCTGCTCGCGGTTACAATTATTATTTGTTTCTGATAAACATGTATTGAGCCGTGTCCTTTGTAATTGTTTCAGTTCGGCCCATTCAAAAGCCTGTAGAAATAATAAGTCAATTTAGCATCCTTTGAACGCCGTCATCGTGACAGATTTACAGCCATAATTTCAAAATAGCCGCACAATTTGGATTTATATTGGAGCCAAACATTTTCCCCAAATATAAAATGTCTAAAGAACATTTGTTTTTTCATTTTTTTTGCCCATTAATTGCGTTTTGTTTACTTTTTAAAATATTGCCAAAGTGGCATAGCAGTTTTGAATAGGTTTCACTATAGGACAGAGGATCGGCAACCTTTACCACTCAAAGAGCCATTTTGACCCATTTCACAAAATAAAGAAAACAATGGGAGCCACAAGACTCTTGAAATTTATAATGAGTTTTTTTTTTTGCTTTGTGCTATGTATTAACCACGGGTCTCAGACATCCGACCCGCAATTAAATATGAAGAATTGATATTAGTGCGACCAGTGAGTTTTATATGAATGCCCCTTTTTAACATCACGCATACAATTCCTCCCGACTTGTCCGGAAGTCTCGCGGGTTACAGAGTGACTATTCCCATGGACGTCTGCTGAGTAAAACCCAACAAACGAAAATAAGAGCGTAATACGATGGCACTGTCTTTTGTGCCCTCCACATCTTGTACAAACAGCTTACCAATCAGGTCACGTGTTGTACGTGGCGTCTGCAGACGCACACATTCTTGTTCAACAGCCATACAGGTTACACTGAAGGTGCCAGTTTAAACAACTTTAACACTGTTACAAATATGCGCGACACTGTGAACCCACACCAAACAAGAATGACAAATACATCTCGGGAAAACATCCGCACTGTAACACAACATAACAAATACCCAGAATCCCATGCAACCCTGACTCTTCCAGGCTACATTATAAACCCCGCTACCCCCCCGAATCGGTTGAGGTGGGCGGGGTTGGGGGGGAAGGGGTGTATAATGTAGCCTGGAAGAGTCAGGGTTGGATGGGATTCTGGGTATTTGTTATGTTGTGGCTAGACTTTTGACAAGAACAAGAAAGTTTGCTCACATTACACCTGTACTGGCTCACCTGCACTGGCTTCCTGTGCACTTAAGATGTGACTTTAAGGTTTTACTACTTACGTATAAAATACTACACGGTCTAGCTCCATCCTATCTTGCCGATTGTATTGTACCATATGTCCCGGCAAGAAATCTGCGTTCAAAGGACTCCGGCTTATTAGTGATTCCCAAAGCCCCAAAAAAGTATGCGGGCTATAGAGCGTTTTCCGTTCGGGCTCCAGTACTCTGGAATGCCCTCCTGGTAACAGTTCGAGATGCCACCTCAGTAGAAGCATTTAAGTCTCACCTTAAAACTCATTTGTATACTCTAGCCTTTAAATAGACTCCCTTTTTAGACCAGTTGATCTGCCGTTTCTTTTCTTTTTCTTCTATGTCCCACTCTCCTTTGTGGAGGGGGTCCAGTCCGCTCCGGTGGCCATGTACTGCTTGCCTGTGTATCGGCTGGGGACATCTCTGCGCTGCTGATCCGCCTCCGCTTGGGATGGTTTCCTGCTGGCTCCGCTGTGAACGGGACTCTCGCTGCTGTGTTGGATCCGCTTTGGACTGGACTCTCGCGACTGTGTTGGATCCATTATGGATTGAACTTTCACAGTATCATGTTAGACCCGCTCGACATCCATTGCTTTCCTCCTCTCCAAGGTTCTCATAGTCATCATTGTCACCGACGTCCCACTGGGTGTGAGTTTTCCTTGCCCTTATGTGGGCCTACCGAGGATGTCGTGGTGGTTTGTGCAGCCCTTTGAGACACTAGTGATTTAGGGCTATATAAGTAAACATTGATTGATTGATATTTGTAAAAGTGTTAAAGTTGTTTATATGGGCACCCCCAGTGTGACCCTTATGGCTGTTGATCAAGTATGCTTTGCATTCACTTGTGTGTGTTAAAGCCACATACTGTATATTATGTGACTGGGCCGCTACGTTTTTTGTATGGCGGAAAAGCGGACGCGACGACAGGCTGTAGAGGACGCTAAAGGCAGTGCCTTCAAGGCACGCCCCCAGTATTGTAGTCCGGGTGGAAATCGGGAGAAATTCGGAGGAATGGTTGCCCCGGGAGATTTTCGGGAGGGGCACTGAACTTTGGGAATCTCCCGGGAAAATCGTGAGGGTTGGCAAGTATGAGTATCAGCGGTGAATGCAGTGTTACAGAGGCATCGCCGCTGTATAATACCGGCGGGCCAGCTCTAATTTTAATTTGATATTACCTCAAGGGCCAAATTAAATTACACGGCGGGCCAGAGTTTGACACCCATGCTATAGCCCCTAGGACCAAAATGGGGCCACAAACAAGATCTTCTTAGGTCAAACAGAGAGAGAGTATTTCAATAGTAGATAATCATAGCAATTCCAATTAAATCCTTTGCTGCCGCCATCATGCGTCCCGCCCGCCGTGACTCCACAGTTAAGTTGACGCGGGCGCTGAAAGATTAGGCTGACGCTATCTGCCTCACATCTGATGCAGAATGTCTGGTCTGTGGGTCGATTTATTTCAACGCTGTGTCTTTATTCTCAGAACCAACAGTGTGAAAATTGTAAAAAAAAAAAAAAAAAATGTAGCCCGGCAGCTACTTTGCTAATCTGACACACATCACAGTCAAAAGAATAAAAAACATGTAAAATCTGGACGATAACTTCAACATGATCTAATGGAAATTTTATGTCTCAGGAGTCATGTCAGTTACTTTTTGTTCATGGCTCATTTTTAACGATTACTGTATTAAATACTAACTTTGTTTGGTTTGTTTTGGTTTGCTTTGTGGACTTGGAGAAGACATTCGACCGTGTCCCCCAGGAAGTCCTGTGGGGAGTGCTCATAGAGGTTGGGGTATTGGACTGTGATTGTAGCGGTCCACTCCCTGTATGATCAGTGTCAGAGCTTGGTCCGCATTGCCGGCAGTAAGTCGGACCCGTTTCCAGTGAGGGTTGGACTCTGTCAAGGCTGCCCTTTGTCAACGATTCTGTTCATAACTTTTATGGACAGAATTTCTAGGCGCAGTCAAGGCGTTGAGGGGATCCGGTTTGGTGGCTGCAGGATTAGGTCTCTGCTTTTTGCAGATGATGCGGTCCTCATGGCCTTATCTGGCCAGGATATTCAGTTCTCACTGGATCGTTTCGCAGCCGAGTGTGAAGCGATTGGGATGAGAATCAGCACCTCAAAGTCTGAGTCCATGGTTCTTGCCCGGGAAAGAATGGAGTGCCATCGCCGGGTTGGGGAGGAGACCCTGCCCCAAGTGGAGGAGTTCAAGTACTTCAGAGTCTTGTTCACGAGTGAGGGAAGAGTGGATCGTGAGATCGACAGGCGGATCTGTGCGGCGTCTTCAGTAATTCAGACACTGTATCGATCCGTTGTGGTGAAGAAGGAGCTGAGCCGGAAGTCAAAGCTCTCAATTTAACGGTCGTTCTTCGTTCCCATCCTCAAATATGGTCATGAGCTTTGGGTTATGACCGAAAGGACAAGATCACGAAATAATAATAATAATAATAATAATAATGGATTACATTTATATCGCGCTTTTCTATTGTTAGATACTCAAAGCGCTCACAGAGAAGTGGGAAGCCATCATTCATTCACACCTGGTGGTGGTAAGCTACATCTGTAGCCACAGCTGCCGTGGGGTAGACTGACGAAAGCGTGGCTGCCACTTTGCGCCTACGGCCCCTCCGACCACCATCAATCAATCAATCAATCAATGTTTATTTATATAGCCCCAAATCACAAATGTCTCAAAGGACTGCACAAATCATTACGACTACAACATCCACGGAAGAACCCACAAAAGGGCAAGGAAAACTCACACCCAGTGGGCAGGGAGAATTCACATCCAGTGGGACGCCAGTGACAATGCTGACTATGAGAAACCTTGGAGAGGACCTCAGATGTGGGCAACCCCCCCCCCCATAGGGGACCGAAAGCAATGGATGTCGAGCGGGTCTAACATGATACTGTGAAAGTTCAATCCATAGTGGCTCCAAGACAGCAGCGATAGTCCCGTCCACAGGAAACCATCTCAAGCGGATCAGCAGCGTAGAGATGTCCCCAACCGATACAGGCGAGCGGTCCATCCTGGGTCCCGACGAGCGGTCCATCCTGGGTCTCGACTCTGGACAGCCAGTACTTCATCCATGGTCATCGGACCGGACCCCCTCCACAAGGGAGGGGGGGACATAGGAGAAAGAAAAGAAGCGGCAGATCAACTGGTCTAAAAAGGAGGTCTATTTAAAGGCTAGAGTATACAGATGAGTTTTAAGGTGAGACTTAAATGCTTCATTCATTCATCATTCATTCACCAGTGTGAGCGGAACCAGGGACAAGGGTGAAGTGTCCTGCCCAAGGACACAACGGCAGCGATTTTGGATGTCAATAGGTGGGAAGCGAACCTGCAACCCTCAGGTTTCTGGCACGGCCGCTCTACCCACTACACCATGCCGCCCCAATGCCGAAAGGAGTTTCCTCCACTGGGTGGCGGGGCTGTCCCTTAGAGATAGGGTGAGAAGCTCTGCCATCCGGGAGGATATAAAAGTAAAGCCCCTGCTCCTCCACATCATGAGGAGCCAGATGAGGTGGTTCGGGCATCTGGTCAGGATGCCATCCGAACACCTCCATAGGGAGGTGTCTAGAGCACATCCGACCGGTAGGAGGCCACAGGGACGACCCGAGAAACATTGGGAAGACTATGTCTTCCGGCTGGCCTGGGAACGCCTCGGGATCCCCCGGCAGGACTTGGACAAAGTGGCTGGGGAGAGGGAAATCTGGGCTTCCCTGCTTAGGCTGCTGCCTCCGCGACCCGACCTCGGATAAGTGGAAGAAGATGGATAAATACTTCTTTATTTAAGTTGTTTCGTTTACCGTCTGTTGCTGTTGAGAAAAAGTGTGTTTGGGCAACTCTCATGTTCCAATCGAGCGACCACTGAACACAATACCTGTAAATGTAAAAGAACTGGCAACACATTTACGTCTCACCTTAAAACTCATCTGTATACTCTAGCCTTTAAATAGACCTCCTTTTTAGACCAGTTGATCTGCCGCTTCTTTTCTTTCTCCTATGTCCCCCCCTCCCTTGTGGAGGGGGTCCGGTCCGATGACCATGGATGAAGTACTGGCTGTCCAGAGTCGAGACCCAGGATGGACCGCTCGTCGGGACCCAGGATGGACCGCTCGCCTGTATCGGTTGGGGACGTCTCTACGCTGCTGATCCGCTTGAGATGGTTTCCTGTGGACGGGACTCTCGCTGCTGTCTTGGATCCGCTTGAACTGAACTCTCGCGGCTGTGTTGGAGCCACTATGGATTGAACTTTCACAGTATCATGTTAGACCCGCTCGACATCCATTGCTTTCGGTCCCCTAGAGAGGGGGGGTTGCCCACATCTGAGGTCCTCTCCAAGGTTTCTCATAGTCAGCATTGTCACTGGCGTCCCACTGGATGTGAATTCTCCCTGCCCACTGGGTGGGAGTTTTCCTTGCCCTTTTGTGGGTTCTTCCGAGGATGTCGTAGTCGTAATGATTTGTGCAGTCCTTTGAGACATTTGTGATTTGGGGCTATATAAATAAACATTGATTGATTGATTGATTACTTAAAAAGGCCTTGAAAAAATAGCTGCTTGAGAGTCAAAATTGTAATCATAGTTTATACGCTACTAATAATAATAATGTTTAGATTTTATACAGCGTTTTTCTGGACACTCAAAGCGCTTCACAGAGAACTGAGAACCCATTGCTCATCCACTTTATATCCACACTATGATGGTGGTAGGCTACATTTCTAAGCATATCTGCTTTGAGGTAGATAGATGGAAGAGTGGCTGCAAATTTGTGCCGACAGCCTCTCCGACCACCACCAAACATTAACACACATTCATATACCAGTGTGGGTGCCAAGCCCAAGGACACAACAGCCGTGACCAGAATGGCGGAAGCTGGAATTGAACCTGGAACCTTTAAATATCAGAACGCCAAAACAACTGGCCATATAAACATTTTTTTCTCCCTCAGGCTATTAATCTGATGAACACTGTGAAGTTACTCTGGAACTAATCCAGAAGGTCTTATCTTTGCCCATGTGATGTCAGATGAAACAGAAATGTCAGGCTTTCCCCTGACAGTTTGTCTATGTTTTAGTTTTTTCCTCTGCATTTGTCTGTTTCCTCTGTTTAGTATTTCCTGTCTAGTGCTCTTATTTTGGTTCAGCTTCCTGTTTGTCTCCCTGTGTCCTGTTCTCACTCAGCTCCGGCTGATTGGCATCTGGTCACACCTGATGTCAATCGGCCAGCTCCTATTTTACCTGCTTTGTTCCCCCAGTGAGTGCTGGATCATTGTATTGTCGTTGCCCCATGTCACTCTTGTGTCTTTGCAACCTGTCGTGTCCGGCATCATTTCAGCTATTACCTGTCGTGCTACATCTTGTCCTGGTCGTCGTAGCGGTAAGTTGTTTTTGTTAGCCATTACCTATTTGCATTTTTCTGTTTGTTATCCTCTAGCTTCCATGCTAAAGTTCATTTTGGTTTTTTCTAGCTCCCAGTGCTAGCTCTCTTAGTTTGTTATTCCGCCCACGTGCGTGCTTTTTGTTTGTTCTTGTGTAGTTTTAATTAAATCAGGTGTTCATATACCATACCTGCCTCCATCTCTGTATATTGGGGGTTCATCACCAACTAACTGTGACAAAAAATTGAGCTGTATACTTTTGACCCAGCAGATTTGCTCACATTTTCAGTAGACCCATAATAAATTCATAAAAGAACCAAACTTCATGAATGTTTTTTTGTGACCAACAAGTAAATAAATAAATAAATGGGTTGTACTTGTATAGCGCTTTTCTACCTTCAAGGTACTCAAAGCGCTTTGACACTACTTCCACATTTACCCATTCACACACACATTCACACACTGATGGAGGGAGATGCCATGCAAGGCGCCAACCAGCACCCATCAGGAGCAAGGGTGAAGTGTCTTGCTCAGGACACAACGGACGTGACGAGGTTGGTACTAGGTGGGATTTGAACCAGGGACCCTCGTATGTGCTCCAATCACTCCAACCCAGTGGTGTCAAACTCAAATACAGAGTGGGCCAAAATTTTAAAAGAACATAACCGCGGGCCAAGGTTGAACAAATGAACCTTTTAATAGGGACCCGAACAAGTTTTGCATTGAATATTGAACAAGCAAGGCTTATATAACTTTATAGTCACATGCAAAATCGAGTTTCAAATAATAATAAGAATAATAAAAAAATATCAATCATTATTGCCCAGTTTGCTACACTGATTTGCTTTAACACTGAATATGGAACAAGCAACACTTATGTAACTTAATAGTGAAAAATCAACTTTCAAAAAACAAACGAAAAAACATCAATCAATCAATCAATGTTTATTTATATAGCCCCAAATCACAAATGTCTCAAAGGACTGCACAAATCATTACGACTACAACATCCTCGGAAGAACCCACAAAAGGGCAAGGAAAACTCACACCCAGTGGGCAGGGAGAATTCACATCCAGTGGGACGCCAGTGACAATGCTGACTATGAGAAACCTTGGAGAGGACCTCAGATGTGGGCAACCCCCCCCTCTAGGGGACCGAAAGCAATGGATGTCGAGCGGGTCTAACATGATACTGTGAAAGTTCAATCCATAGTGGCTCCAACACAGCCGCGAGAGTTCAGTTCAAGCGGATCCAAGACAGCAGCGAGAGTCCCGTCCACAGGAAACCATCTCAAGCGGATCAGCGGCATAGAGATGTCCCCAACCGATACAGGCGAGCGGTCCATCCTGGGTCCCGACGAGCGGTCCATCCTGGGTCTCGACTCTGGACAGCCAGTACTTCATCCATGGTCATCGGACCGGACCCCCTCCACAAGGGAGGGGGGGACATAGGAGAAAGAAAAGAAGCGGCAGATCAACTGGTCTAAAAAGGAGGTCTATTTAAAGGCTAGAGTATACAGATGAGTTTTATGGCATTGTTAAGAGGCGGAGCAGACGGTCCGACAGCGGGGCAGGGCATTCTGGAGTCCTGCCCAAGATGGCGGCAAGGAGGCGGAGAATGCGGCGGAGCAGAGAGGCGGGGCGTGCTGGGAGCGACGCCGCAATCTGATTGACTTATCTCCTCGCAGTGTATAAAAGGGGAGAACGAGGAAGGAAGAAGAGAGCCCGCAGCAGCAATCAAAGAGCAACAAAAAGCAGACAAGGACGACGACGGCAGCTGAAAAGCAGACTGGGAACAAGCAGTGGAGGAAGGAGCTGAAAAGCGATCCGAACTGCAGCCAAGCTTTATTGCGTAAAAGCCGCATATATTACGTGACTGGACCGGCACGCTGTTTGTATGGAGGAAAAGCGGACGTGATCAATCAATCAATCAATGTTTATTTATATAGCCCCAAATCACAAATGTCTCAAAGGACTGCACAAATCATTACGACTACAACATCCTCGGAAGAACCCACAAAAGGGCAAGGAAAACTCACACCCAGTGGGCAGGGAGAATTCACATCCAGTAGGACGCCAGTGACAATGCTGACTATGAGAAACCTTGGAGAGGACCTCAGATGTGGGCAACCTCCCCCCTCTAGGGGACCGAAAGCAATGGATGTCGAGCGGGTCTAACATGATACTGTGAAAGTTCAATCCATAGTGGCTCCAACACAGCCGCGAGAGTTCAGTTCAAGCGGGTCCAAGACAGCAGCGAGAATCCCGTCCACAGGAAACCATCTCAAGCGGATCAGCGGCATAGAGATGTCCCCAACCGATACAGGCGAGCGGTCCATCCTGGGTCCCGACGAGCGGTCCATCCTGGGTCTCGACTCTGGACAGCCAGTACTTCATCCATGGCCATCGGACCGGACCCCCTCCACAAGGGAGGGGGGGACATAGGAGAAAGAAAAGAAGCGGCAGATCAACTGGTCTAAAAAGGAGGTCTATTTAAAGGCTAGAGTATACAGATGAGTTTTATGGCATTGTTAAGAGGCGGAGCAGACGGTCCGACAGCGGGGCAGGGCATTCTGGAGTCCTGCCCAAGATGGCGGCAAGGAGGCGGAGAATGCGGCGGAGCAGAGAGGCGGGGCGTGCTGGGAGCGACGCCGCAATCTGATTGACTTATCTCCTCGCAGTGTATAAAAGGGGAGAAGGAGGAGAGAACGAGGAAGGAAGAAGAGAGCCCGCAGCAGCAATCAAAGAGCAACAAAAAGCAGACAAGGACGACGACGGCAGCTGAAAAGCAGACTGGGAACAAGCAGTGGAGGAAGGAGCTGAAAAGCGATCCGAACTGCAGCCAAGCTTTATTGCGTAAAAGCCGCATATATTACGTGACTGGACCGGCACGCTGTTTGTATGGAGGAAAAGCGGACGTGATCAATCAATCAATCAATGTTTATTTATATAGCCCCAAATCACAAATGTCTCAAAGGACTGCACAAATCATTACGACTACAACATCCTCGGAAGAACCCACAAAAGGGCAAGGAAAACTCACACCCAGTGGGCAGGGAGAATTCACATCCAGTAGGACGCCAGTGACAATGCTGACTATGAGAAACCTTGGAGAGGACCTCAGATGTGGGCAACCCCCCCCTCTAGGGGACCGAAAGCAATGGATGTCGAGCGGGTCTAACATGATACTGTGAAAGTTCAATCCATAGTGGCTCCAACACAGCCGCGAGAGTTCAGTTCAAGCGGATCCAAGACAGCAGCGAGAATCCCGTCCACAGGAAACCATCTCAAGCGGATCAGCGGCATAGAGATGTCCCCAACCGATACAGGCGAGCGGTCCATCCTGGGTCCCGACGAGCGGTCCATCCTGGGTCTCGACTCTGGACAGCCAGTACTTCATCCATGGTCATCGGACCGGACCCCCTCCACAAGGGAAGGGGTCCTGATGACAGGTTGTTGTCCGGGTGGAAATCGGGAAAATGTTTTTCGGGAGTCTTTGCAAGTATGAGTATTAGCGGTGAATGCGGTGTTACAGCGACACCGCCGCTGTACAATACCGGCGGGCCAGCTCTAATGTTAATTTGATATTGCCTCAAGGGCCAAATGAAATTACACGGCGGGCCATATTTGGCCCGCGGGCCAGAGTTTGACACCCATGCTCTAACACAAAAAGTAAGAGGTATAAAAATTATTATTTACAAGTGTATGTAAACTTTTGACCACGACTGTAACTAACATTAGCGTTGACACCAGTGCTAAAGCAACATGAGATGTGTCCTGGCTGGTCCGCTGGTATCACAGACCACTAAAGACCTCCAACAAGCTGAGAATTTAAAAACCCTGAAAACAGAGACAGCATGTTATATCCTTCATGTGTTTGCTGTATTGTTGGAGTCACCACACACATCACCTCCAGAGAGTAACTGATAGCACACACCATTCACCGCTGCAATGGATGAACAAAACACACGAGAAGCTACAGGCGGCACGCATGACACGAAGGTCTCAAACAAGGAGCCAAGAATGCACAAGGGAGGGGAGGGGTGGAAAAAAAAGATGGCACTAATGCAGGCCGGCTGATTACTGGTGAGAAACGTAACTGATAGCGGGCTCGTTGTCGTGTTGACACTTGATGGCCTTGAGCTTTCTGTTGCTTTAAGAACCCAAAAATGAGAGGCTGGTTTACAAAAATTCAAGACTAGGTCTTTGGAAATGTTTGTGGGCAACGCTGCAAAAATTAGTCCTGAGGTGCAGTAGACAGCTGAGTCTTGGGCTTATATAGCCCTAAATCACAAATGTCTCAAAGGACTGTACAAACCATTACGACTACGACATCCTCGGAAGAACCCACAAAAGGGCAAGGAAAACTCACACCCAGTGGGCAGGGAGAATTCACATCCAGTGGGACGCCAGTGACAATGCTGACTATGAGAAACCTTGGAGAGGACCTCAGATGTGGGCAACCCCCCCCCCCCCTCTAGGGGACCGAAAGCAATGGATGTCGAGCGGGTCTAACATGATACTGTGAAAGTTCAATCCATAGTGGCTCCAACACAGCCGCGAGAGTTCAGTTCAAGGCGGATCCAAGACAGCAGCGAGAGTCCCGTCCACAGGAAACCATCTCAAGCGGAGGCGGATCAGCAGCGTAGCGATGTCCCCAACCGATACACAGGCGAGCGGTCCATCCTGGGTCCCGACGAGCGGTCCATCCTGGGTCTCGACTCTGGACAGCCAGTACTTCATCCATGGTCATTGGACCGGACCCCCTCCACAAGGGAGGGGGGGACATAGGAGAAAAAAGAAAAGAAGCGGCATATCAACTGGTCTAAAAAGGAGGTCTATTTAAAGGCTAGAGTATACAGATGAGTTTTAAGGTGAGACTTAAATGCTTCTACTGAGGTAGCATCTCGAACTGTTACCGGGAGGGCATTCCAGAGTACTGGAGCCTGAACGGAAAACGCTCTATAGCCCGCAGACTTTTTTTGAGCTCTAGGAATCACTAATAAGCCGGAGTCTTTTGAACGCAGATTTCTTGCCGGGACATATGGTGCAATACAATCGGCAAGATAGGATGGAGCTAGACCGTGTAGTATTTTATACGTAAGTAGTAAAACCTTAAAGTCACATCTTAAGTGCACAGGAAGCCAGTGCAGGTGAGCCAGTACAGGCGTAATGTGATCAAACTTTCTTGTTCTTGTCAAAAGTCTAGCAGCCGCATTTTGTACCAACTGTAATCTTTTAATGCTAGACATGGGGAGACCCGAAAATAATACGTTACAGTAATCGAGACGAGACGTAACAAACACATGGATAATGATCTCGGCGTCTTTGGTGGACAAAATGGAGCAAATTTTAGCGATATTACGGATATGAAAGAAGGCCGTTTTAGTAACGCTTTTAATGTGTGACTCGAAGGAGAGAGTTGGGTCGAAGATAATACCCATATTTTTTTACCGATTCGCCTTGTTTTATTATTTGGTTGTCAAATGTTAAAGTTGTATTATTAAATAGAGGTCGGTGTCTAGCAGGACCGATAATCAGCATTTCCGTTTTTTTGGCGTTAAGTTGCAAAAAATTAGCGGACATCCATTATTTAATTCCATTAAGACACACTTTGAATATGAATATGAATCATTACACTGGATAGCATACACCAGATTGTTTTTGTGGGTGTGGGGTGTCCGGTCTTTAGGATGCATCAAGTCTCTGTCTTAGGGTGTTGCCTGGTTTGAAGTATACTGGGATGTTGTGTCGGTTAAATTCCTTCAAGGTACTCAAAGCGCTTTGACACTATTTCCACATTCACCCATTCTCACACTGATGGCGGGAGCTGCCGTGCAAGGCCCTAACCACGACCCATCAGGAGCAAGGGTGAAGTGTCTTGCTCAAGGACACAACGGACATGACTAGGTTGGTAGAAGGTGGGGATTGAACCAGGAACCCTCAGGTTGCTGGCACGGCCACTCTCCCAACTTCACCACGTCGTCCCTAAAATATCTTCTGAGTTTCTCAGACAGACCTGATACATATAGAATGACAATATTGTTCCTCCTCACCCGCTCTGTCGTTTTTATTTCTGGAACTGGATGCACTTTTCAAAAACAACCAGCTCGGGTAACCACAGGTTCTAAAAGCTTCCCTCAAATGCCTATGCTCTTTCTCTTTGGCCTGTGGGCTGGTAGGAACATTACCACCTCTGTGTTATAGGGTTCTGATAATGCCCAGTTTGTGTTCCAGTGGGTGGTGTGAGTCAAAACGTAGATATTGATCGGTATTTGTGGGTTTTCCAATGTGGACATCACAGGTGACATCTTCACCTGTGAACTTGATGTTTTTGTCCACTGAGTTCTTGTGTTTGTTGAAGGCTTGCACTTCTTGGTTTCTGATTTTTACTCATGTGTCATTCACATATCTGTACTAATGACTTGGTGCTGTTCCCTTAAAAGAGTTCAGAGTTCTCTTTTCCATGTCCTCCTTTGCTACCATTGGGGATACATGTCATCCCGTGGCACAGCCATGTTTTTGTCGGAAAACGTTCACATAAATTGAAAGTAAGTAGTGTTAAGGCAAAGTTCTAGCAAAAGGGAAATCTGTTCTGGGTTTAGTGTGGATTTATCCTGTAAGATGTGATCACCTAGTAGACGTTGCCTAACCATCCTGGGTTGGACTACAGGTAAACAGGGAGTGGACGTCGAATGAAACTATAGTTGTGACGATTGCGTGGCATCGTGATAAGGGTTCGTTCTTTCTTTGTGCAGTCGGGCTCGGACACAGCGTGGAGGTAAGAAACAATGTTTTATTTTAAAATATAAAACAGACTAAAACTAAGAAAGAAAAACTTGCACAAGGCACAAGAGGCAAACCAAAAGAGCTAGCATGGGAGCTAGAGAAATAACAAAGGAACTTAGCATGGAAGTTAGCACAAGCAGAACTGGTAATCAGAATCAGGAATCAGGGTGGTCACTGTTGTATAAAACAAACTAGGAAGCAAGAACGAGTGAACAAAGAAGGCAGGCTTAAATCAGGTCAGTAATTACAAAAACAGGTGCGTGTCAAAAGCAAGGGGCAGGTGAAATTAATGCTTAACTATGGTGACAGACTAAACAAGAAAGTACAACCAGGAACCGAAAGAGTACAATACAAACAGAAAAACACAAAAAGACTCAAAAACCTAAATCGGAATATGATCCGGGCAGCGGATCATAAAAATTGTTTCATTATTGTCCAGTTTTAGATCTCTGACTTCGCTACAAAGTCCGTTGAGTTTTGGACACGATGCGGAGTTTTGCCAACAAAAGGTGCTAAGATGTTGGCTACATACTTAGCAACATTGCATGTCAGAGTTAATGCTGCTCACAATGGGTCTGAGGGGAGCCCCATCTTTGTGTATTTTTGGAAGGCCGGGATGATTTTTTTGGGGGTATAATCGGAAGTACAATGCCCGGTTGTTGGCTTCTGACTTTTGAAGAGTTTGCAAGTGTCAGGCTTGCCCCTGACAGTTTGGTTGTGTTTTAGTTTTTCCTCTGTTTGTTGTATTTCCTGTCAGCGCTCTTGATTTGTTTCTGTTTTCTGTTTGTCTCCCTGAGTGCTGTGTCCCCTCAGCTGCGGCTGATTGGCACTTGGCCACACCTGGTGTCAATCAGCCAGATACTACTTAAACCTGCTTTGTCCTCCACTCGGTGTTGGAGTATTGTCCTTGTCGCTAATACCTGTCGATGTCATGCTACTACTTGTCGCTGTTCCTGTATGCCGTGGACTGCTTTCCGTCTTTTTGTTCCTAGATCCTGTTTGCTGGTTCCTGTTCCCTGTTTCCAATTTGTCCGTTCCTGGTTTGTGTTTTTTCTCTATATTTTGGAGATTAAATCATGTTTTCCTTTACAATGCCTGCCACCATCTCTGCATCTTGGGGTTAGTCACCTACAACTCCTGACAGTAAGTACTCAATGATTCTTCTCTTCTACCAACTTTTGGGGTCTCTGTAGTTTCAACACATTTCATATGTGTTGGAGTCTTTGAGAAGCGTAAGCAACTGGTTTTGGTCGTCAGTTGTGTTGAGAATTACTTTGAATCTCCCCGTATCAGCTGGCAGGATTGTGATATTTTAATCCTTGCCCAGTGAAGTTACTGCCTTCCTCTCCTCCAAGGTTGAACTCCTCATTGTGCTTAAAATCACTGTTTGTTTGCCCATATTCACTTGGGCCCTTGGGGGCAAAAACTTTGGGCAACCCTGGTCTGGAGAGAGGATAAAATAAAGGAGGAACAGAGGCGTTGGAATGTGCGGCCAAGTCAGCAGTGGCTGCCTTTTTAGGCCAAAATGCACATGACAGCCGTTCAATGTTGATAAAGATTTGTGTGGAAGGAGATTTCTTTTTTTAACACCTTAGAGGAGAAAAATTTGTTTTTCTGAAAATATCTGTGGCCTTAAGTGTTGTGGTAGGCACTTATTGACAAGGGATCCAGTCGAGTCCTCCACATATGTATGTGAAGTGTTACATATTGTATCTCATTACCATGAATCTTACTTTTTACACAGGAAATGAAAGATACATTAGTAATGTGCTTCCAGAGAGCCTCTAGGGCGGCGCTAAAGAGCTCTAGAGCCGAGGGTTGCCGACCCCCGCTCTACATGTACAGACGCTTGTGGAAATCATTTCAGAAAAACGCTGTATTATTTTATTATCCAATGTGTCAGCTTCTGTTTTTGCCGGACGTCGGAGCACAGCGCTTCAATTGAGCACGGCACATCAATTCCGCACAGAGCAGAGCTGGTCGTGCTGGACAGGAAGTAATGTACAAAATACAAAATAAAACACCGGGTTAATTTTCAAAATAAAATGCACTGTGTTTACCTTAAAAGAAAGCGATTGCAGCTATTTGGGATAATAAAACACCGGGTTAATTTTCAAAATAAAATGCACTGTGTTTACCTTAAAAGAAAGCGATTGCAGCTATTTGGGATACAACACTTCTCAGACAGCAAGAGAACTTTCCAATGTCCAGGTCAGCTGTGATTCATCTAAGAGAAAAACTTTGGCCATTTGTCGAAGGAGAGACAACGAGAATGCGAGCTCCTGTGGATGGGATTTTAAAAAAAGGTAGCGTGTGGTTTGTATCATCTGGCCGATGACGAAAGACTACGGAAAACATTGAATGCATTTGGACTGGGACCCCATTTTGAAAATTCCTAGCGCCAACACTGCGCTGGACCCAGCCTTTTTTCCCTTTTTTTTTTTTTAAAGAAAGAATCGGAATCGAGAATCGTCAGGAATCGGAATCGAAACAAAGAATCGGAATCGGAATCGTTCGAATTCAAACGATACCCAACCCTAACAGTGCGGCGTCTTCACTAATGCGTACGCTGTATCGATCCGTTGTGGTGAAGAAGGAGCAAAGCTCTCAATTTACCGGTCGATCTACCTTCCCAACCTCACCTATGGTCATGAGCTCTGGGTTATGACCGAAAGGATAAGATCACGGGTACAAGCGGCCGAAATCGTGTATCTCCCTTAAGAGATAGGGTGAGAAGCTCTGCCATCCGAGAGGAACTCAAAGTAAAGCCGCTGCTCCTCCACATCGAGAGGAGCCAGATGAGGTGGTTCGGGCATCTGGTCAGGATGCCACCCGAACGCCTCCCTAGGGAGGTGTTTAGGAACGTCCAACCGGTAGGAGGCCACGGGGAAGACCCAGGACACGTTTTTTTGATTGATTGATATATTTTTATTTCAAATATGCAAAAAAAAAACAAACAAGAGCAAGCATGATCCAATACAGTGCTGTAGCCTTAACGGCTATTATCACAATGAAGAATAAAAAAAAAAAATGAGGATTCGACTTTTTTTTTTTTTTTTTTTTTTTTTTTTTTTTTTTTTTTTTACATATTTGAAAAGGAGTGAGAAGAAGTATACACTTATTTAATCCCACCCCTTTTCTTTAAATCATAAATTACTCTGAGCTCGAACTTCCTTGTTCACTCTACGTACAAACTTAATGAGCTTGTATATAAATAAATGATAAATATATACATACATATGCACACTACACACATACATAGCCACACCGTTACCACAAGTGCTCATGGAAATAGTATCATGAAAAAAAAAAAAAAAAAAAAAAAAAAAAACAGCAGTACCAGTGCCTCAATGGGCAGCCCCTAACTCTTTTGTAACACAAGAAACCCAATATCAAAGCCCTTCTTCATGTCTGTACCTCTGGAATAGCATGTACCTAAACGTTAAGAAGACTATGACTCCCGGCTAGCCTGGTAACACCTCGGGATCCCCCGGGAAGAGCTGGACAGAGTGGCTGGGGAGAGGGAAGCCTGGGCTTCCCTGCTTAGGCTGCTGCCCCCGCGACCCGAACTCGGATAAGCGGAAGAAGATGGATGGATGGACAGACACTAGGTGTGGTGAAATTTGTCCTCTGGAATTTACCCATCCCCTTGATCACCCCCTGTGAGGTGAGGGGAGCAGTGGGCAGCAGCGGTGCCGCGCCCGGGAACTATGCAAACACGATGGTGTCATTTTCAGAACCCTTTACTCGGGGTCTCTTTTTCACCACAAACGCTCGCATTTTCAAGTCCCATTCGCATACAAGTTAAAAGCGAGCAAGCCGTTGAAGCCTCTTTGTTTTTCATCAGTCATGTCGTCGCTTTCTATCTCTGACCTCCATTAGCCCACCAGGTGCGTCTCACATTTTATTTAACGGCGCGCAGTCATGAGGTAATTGGCCGTCCGCCACAGTCCTCCTCCGAGCCACTTTTCTTTTTCACGCCCACTGCTGACTTGTGTTGCTGCCGGCTGATATTTTCATTAGCGGGCCTTCTTCTTATCAAATAATGAAATAAAGAATCAGTGCTATTACCCCGCCAATATATATGTATATATATATATATATAAAAAAAAAAGATCTTCCTGTCTCATGTCTTGCGTCCCCTGTTAATTTGCTGGCCTCGCATTAGACACTCATGCCACTTTCACCGGGACAATAGGAGACAATAAGCCTGTCGCGTCCCGCCTAATTAATAACACAAGTTAATTGAAATTTGAGCATCCCTTCATTTTCTATCCGAAAAACAAAACAATCGCTGGTGTTTTTCACCGTTGTCGAATGGCGACAATAACCTTTTCCGATTTGTCACGTTCACATTGATCCCCGGGATGGGGAGGAAGTATAAAAGAAAGACGCGTCCTCGCTGCAGTAAACAACATATTCCACGTATCCCCCACCCCCTGACATTGATTCAGGCCGAGACATTAATATTCACCCTCCTCCAGATAATCCCGGCATGGTGTTATGATTTGTTTTCATTGATTAAGTGACACCTCGCAGTGTTGTTATTAATACAGTTTGCATTGATATTATTTCTGCATTATCAGCACGAGCGGAAGCGATTGCACGCCAGATGCAAATGAGCAACAGGAAGCCGTAATCAGCGCCGCTTTTGATACAAAATCTTTACAACTTTAATCAATCTCCGCGGACGAGCTTTACCAAGTTTTTGAATGGCGTCGTCTGTTTCTTTTTTTTTTTTTTTTTCTAAAGAGGCTGCTCCCCTCCTGTCAGATAGCTTTTGCAAATTAAAACCCCTTCCAGGAATATAAATTAGGTCGCACAAGCCTGACTGTCGCCTCCATTCATTGGCGGCAAACATTTCACTTACCGTATTTTTCGGACTATAAATCGCAGTTTTCTCCACAGTCCAGCGGGGGGTGAGACCCGGCCAAACCAAAAAATAAATAAATTAAAAAATAAAAATTAAATACATTTAAAAAAGAAATATATATATATATATGTATATACACTGTAAAAACTGAAATCTAAGTAAGAGGAAATATCTTAAATAAGGGTGATATTTGCTTATTTTCTGTCTTCTCACAAGCAGATTTTATGTTAGAGTGTTTTACTTGTTTTAAGTGTTTTGGTCCTAAATGATCTTCGGTATAGCTCGGTTGGTAGAGCGGCCGTGTCAGCAACTTGAGGGTTGCAGGTTCGATTCCCGCTTCCGCCGTCCTAGTCACTGCCGTTGTGTCCTTGGGCAAGACACTTTACCCACCTGCTCCCAGTGCCACCCACACTGGTTTAAAAATGTAACTTAGATATTGGGTGTCACTATGTAAAGCGCTTTGAGTCACTAGAGAAAAGCGCTATATAAATATAATTCACTTCACTAAGATATTACAGCTTGTTGCTGAGATTTGAAGACCTATATTGAGTAAAATATTCTTGAATCTAGTACATCAACTGTTGCAAAACTGTGTCATCAACACTCACAAGTATAAAACTGCTTTTTTATAGTAATAATTTCTTATTTCAAGCATGAAAAAAAAAATTGTGATGCCAAGCGCATATTGTTATGTCAAGGTAATTGCACTAGCATTTACTTAATTTAAGAATATTTTTCAACATATTGAGCAAAAAGGTCTCTTTTTTTTCTACCTGGAAAAGTACACTTGTTATTAGTGAAAATATACTTATTTTAAGGTATTTTTGGATTTATTGAAGTTAGCTAATTTTACTTGTTTTGGAAAGTCTTGACAAATTGAATCTTCTTGTTCTATTGGGAGATAATTTTGCTTAGTTCAAGTAAAATACCCCTCATTTTTGTATTTTTTTTCTTGTTTTTGAACACTGACTTTTTGCAGTGTACAGTATATATATATGTAGGTGTGGGAAAAATCACAAGACTACTTCATTAGGGACGGCGTGGCGCAGTGGGAGAGTGGCCGTGCGCAACCCGTGGGTCCCTGGTTCAAATCCCACCTAGTACCAACCTCATCACGTCCGTTGTGTCCTGAGCAAGACACTTCACCCTTGCTCCTGATGGGTGCTGGTTGGCGCCTTGCATGGCAGCTCCCTCCATCAGTGTGTGAATGTGTGTGTGAATGGCTAAATGTGGAAGTAGTGTCAAAGCGCTTTGAGTATCTTGAAGGTAGAAAAGCGCTATACAAGTACAACCCATTTATCATTTATCATCTCTATAGAACTGTTTCATGAGGGGTTCCCTCAATCAGGAGATTTACTGATGATTGAGGGAACCCCTCATGAAACAGTTCTGTAGAGATGAAGTAGTCTTGTGATTTTTTTCCCACACCTACATATATTGCGCTCTACCACGGTATCGAGCACTATTCTCTGGATAATCCAATCAAGACATATATGTATATATATATATATATATATATATATATATTTTTTTTTTTTTTTTTTTTTTTTTTTTAATAGTTCGGCCAAGTCTCACCCCAGGCCAAATTACAAAAAAAAAAAATGCGACTTATAGTCCGAAAAATACGGTACCTTGAATTCTTTGCCGGCTAATGCAATCAGGCCCACAATTACCACCAATGTTGCCTCTAAATTTTCATGTGTGTGAGCAAACGTAAAAACTCCTTGAGCAATCAGTGGAGCACATGTGAGCAACATCAGATTTGCAGACTGTGGCCGCACCGGCATCACACCTGTCCCGAACCTAACTAAATAACAACTTAAATGTTTTATTATTTTTGATCAAACTACGGCGTTCATTTCCATGAGATTATTTTGTACAAACCCCGTTTCCATTTGAGTTGGGAATTTGTGTTAGATGTAAATATAAATGATTTGCTAATCTTTTTCAACCCATATTCAGTGGAATGCACTACGAAAACAACATATTTGATGTTCAAACTCATAAACTTTTGTTTTTTTTTGCAAATAAAAATTAACTTTGAATTTCATGGCTGCAACACGTGCCAAAGTAATTGGGAAAGGGCATGTTCACCACTGTGTTACATCACCTTTTCTTTTAACAACACTCAATAAAGGTTTGGGAACTGAGGAAACTAATTGTTGAAGCTTTGAAAGTGGAATTCTTTCCCATTCTTGTTTTATGTAGAGCTTCGGTCGTTCAACAGTATCCGCTGTCGTATTTTACGCTTCATAATGCGCCACACATTTTCGATGGGAGACAGGTCTGGACTGCAGGTGGGCCAGGAAAGTACCCGCACTCTTTTTTTACGAAGCCACTCTGTTGTAACACGTGCTGAATGTGGCTTGGCATTGTCTTGCTGAAATAAGCAGGGGCGTCCATGAAAAACACGGCGCTTAGATGGCAGTATATGATGTTCCAAAACCTGTATGTACCTTTCAGCATTAATGGTGCCTTCACAGATGTGTAAGTTACCCATGCCTTGGGCACTAATGCACCCCCATACCATCACAGATGCTGGCTTTTAAACTTTGCATCGATAACAGTCTGGATGGTTCACTTCCCCTTTGGTCCGGATGACAAGATGTCGAATATTTCCCCAAAAAATTTGAAATGTGGACTCTTTAGACCACTAAACACTTTTCCACTTTGCATCAGTCCATCTTAGAGGATCCCGGGCCCAGAAAAGCCGGCGGCGTTTCTGGATGTTGTTGATAAATGGCTTTAACTTGCACTTACAGATGTAGCGACGAACTGTATGTAGTGATAGTGGTTTTCTGAAGTGTTCCTGAGCCCATGTGGTGATATCCTTTAGAGATTAATGTCGGGTGTTTTAAACAGTGCCGTCTGAGGGGATCGAAGGTCACGGTTGTTAAATGTTGGTTTCCGGCCATGCCGCTTACCAGGAGTGATTTCTCCAGATTCTCTGAACCTTTTGATGATATTATGGACCGTAGATGTTGCAATCCCTAAATTTCATGCAATTGCACTTTGAGAAACATTGTTCTTAAACTGTTTGACTATTTGCTCACGCAGTTGTGGACAAAGGGGTGTACCTCGCCCCATCCTTTCTTGTGAAAGACTGAGCATTTTTTGGGAAGCTGTTTTTATACCCAATCATGGCACCCACCTGTTCCCAATTAGCCTGCACACCTGTGGGATGTTCCAAATAAGTGTTTGATGAGCATTCCTCAACTTCATCTGTATTTATTGCCAGTTTTCCCAACTTCTTTGTCACGTGTTGCCGGCATCAAACTCTAAAGTTAATGATTATTTGCAAATAAAAAAATGTTTATCAGTTTGAACATCAAATATGTTGTCTTTGTAGCATATTCAACTCAATATGAGTTGAAAATGATTTGCAAATCATTGTATTCCGTTTATATTTACATCTAACACAATTTCCCAACTCATATGGAAACGGGGTTTGTAATATAAATGTTTTGGCCCACTTACAATGACAACAACACAAAATATTGTTTTTCATGAGCTGTGTACTAGTACTGTATGTCTGGGTGGGGGTCCTGTTTTGGAAATAGTTTGTACACCTTTCAGATATCTCATTTAGTCCCCATTAAAACATTCACTTGTTGCACAATGAGATGTAAGCATGCGATCATGGGTCCTTTCCTGTAACTTTCTGTTTATAAAATATGTATTTTTATTAGTACCGTATTTTTCGGATTATAAATCGCTCCGGATTTTAAGTCGCACCGGACGAAAATGCATCATAAAGAAGGAAAAAAACATATATACGTCGCACTGGAGTATAAATCGCATTTTTGGGGGAAATTTCTTTGATAAAATCCAACACCAAGAATAGACATTTGAAAGGCAATTTAAAATAAAGAGAACAACAGGCTGAATAAGTGTACGTTATATGACGCATATATGACGCATAAATGACCAACTGAGAAGGTGCCTGCTATGTTAACGTAACATATTATGGTAAGAGTCATTCAAATAACTATAACATATAGAACATGCTATATGTTTACCAAACAATCCGTCACTCCTAATCGATAAATCCCATGAAATCTTCTTCTTCGATGTCGCTTCTAAACAACTCTGCCAACTCCAAAGGTATGCGCCGCTTCCTTTTGTCGTTTTCTGCTGCATATTTCACTACGTCCAGCCTGTAATCTGCAGTACATGATTTCCTTTTCGGTGCCATATTTGTTCAGCCCTTCTCAGTTTTTATAAGTTACCGCCAACGATGAAATGATCCATTTTAATAGCTATGGGAGTAGCATATAGCATAGAGCAGTTATCATCCCATGACCCACAATGCACTTCTGCCATGACCCTCCCCCGCCAAATTTCTTATTGGTTCACGTGTATGTGACGATTGCTGACATTTCCTTCGTCTCTGAGATAAATAATAATATTTGATATTTTACGGTAATGTGTTAATAATTTCACACGTAAACTATGAAAAAAACTGCGATTTATAATCCGAAAAATACGGTATTTGTTTAATATAATAACAGCATTTCATGATTTATATTTATAAATTAAGATTCTTAATGAATGACATTTGAATAAGCACACATTTGATTTGTAAACCGTAGTGTGACGAGCTGGAATTACACATTATGTGTGATGTTGGAGATGTCTGACTTTTTGTGTGGCTGTAAAGGCATCACTGGCTAAGTGCCTTATGTTCATGTGTTGTTGCAAGTGAGAAAGAGCGAGTGGCTGCTGTTGAGATGACAGATGACACAGTTGGTTTTGGTTTGGTTTGTATGGCTGAAAATGACCAGTTTTGCGAGATAGAAACTTTTTTTACCAATGTTTTGGTCATGTGTGTTTATGGCTGACTATAAAGAGTTTTGTGTGACCACTGGGTGGCATTGTGATGCGGGTGCGTTGTCTCAGAATGCAGTTCGGGCTCGAACACAGCGTGAAGGTAAGAAATACTTCCATTCATCCATCATCTTCCGCTTATCCGAGGTCGGGTCGCGGGGGCAACAGCCTAAGCAGGGAAAACCAGACTTCCCTCTCCCCAGCCACTTCGTCTAGCTCTTCCCGGGGGATCCCGAGGCGTTCCCAGGCCAGCCGGGAGACATAGTCTTCCCAACTTGTCCTGGGTCTTTCCCGTGGCCTCCTACCGGTTGGACGTGCCCTAAACACCTCCCTAGGGAGGCGTTCGGGTGGCATCCTGACCAGATGCCCGAACCACCTCATCTGGCTCCTCTCGATGTGGAGGAGCATCGGCTTTACTTTGAGTTCCTCCCGGATGGCAGAGCTTCTCACCCTATCTCTAAAGGAGAGCCCCGCCACACGGCGGAGGAAACTCATTTCGGCCGCTTGTACCCGTGATCTTATCCTTTCGGTCATGACCCAAAGCTCATGACGTAGATCGACCGGTAAATTGAGAGCTTTGCCTTCCGGCTCAGCTCCTTCTTCACCACAACGGATCGGTACAACGTCCGCATTACTGAAGACGCCGCACCGATCCGCCTGTCGATCTCACGATCAGCTCTTCCCTCACTCGTGAACAAGACTCCTAGGTACTTGAACTCCTCCACTTGGAGCAGGGTCTCCTCCCCAACCCGGAGATGGCATTCCACCCTTTTCCGGGCGAGAACCATGGACTCGGACTTGGAGGTGCTGATTCTCATTCCGGTCGCTTCACAGAAATACTAAGAAATACTAATTTATTAAAACTTAAAACCGACTAAGAAACAGAAAACCTTGCACTAAGCACAAAAGGCAAAACAAAGAGCTAGCATGGGAGCTAGAAAAAACAAAAGGCATAGCGCGGAAGCTAGCAAGTACGGAATACAGAAACCGAGTCGTCACTTGTTGCGTTTAACACAAACTGCATGTAACACAAACCAGGAGGCGAGAACGACAGAACAAAGAAGGCAGGCTTAAATACAGGCAGTGATTAACAAACACAGGTGCGCGTCAGGAGCAAGTGACAGGTGGAAACAATAAGCAACCATGGAAACAAACTGAGAAGTGCACAAACAAACTCAAAAATCTAAACACAATATGATCCGGGCAGCGGATCGTATTGCTCAATAAAGTGGTTGATGGAATTCATGTCCTCCTAAAGCGCCTCGACAGACGTGACAATAATTGAACGGTGATGACAAAAACTGCTCTCTCTGTTGTGGCCGCATGTCGTCAGTTACATTGAAAATTGTCACGTACTTATTTTTTTATTGGATTTTTGTGCATTGATTCCCACCTTGCTGCAATGCGCACAAAAAGGCACAATCTGGCACCCTGCTATTCCCTTTATTTTGTATTTTTAATCGCACCCCTTTTGTCACGTCGGCCCATGAACGGAAATAGCTAAACGAAATAAAATCAACAGATAAACAGGAGGCTGTCGCCGCAGCTTTTTATGCGCCGCTCTTCCCCGAGCCAAGAACATTTCTCAAGTTAATGGTATTTATGTTCCTACGGTGTTGGTCACAGTCTGTCACACTTTATTTGCATCTGCTTGTCCGATTAACAAATATGACATATTCCTAAGATCAGGCTCCTAGCGCTCTAACCACCCACCATGGCAATTAACTGTCTACTAAGCTAACGAGCGGAACACACACGCCTGACGCAAGCTCCTCTTCTAGAGTCACTCTGCACCATAGGCGCCCATCTACGTTTCATCCAGTGTGTTTGTATTAGTGTTGTCCCGATACCAATATGTTGGTACCGGTACCAAAAGTATTTCGGTACTTATCTTAAAATAGGAGACACAAAAAAATTGCATTATTGGCTTTATTTTAATCCAAAAAAACCTTATGGTACATTGAACATATGTTTCTTATTGCAAGTTTGTCCTTAAATAAAATAGTGCAAATACAAGACATACTTGTCTTTTAGTAGTAAGTAAATAAACAAAGGCTCCTTTTAGTCTGTTGACATATGCAGTAACATATTGTGTCATTTATCTACCTATTATTTTGTAAACATTATTAACCTTCGTCTTGTGTTAGGGTCGGCACCGACCCGTTTTAGTTTTTAAATGCGTAAAAACACCACATATATTTATTTTTTTGCATCAAAGCTTTTTGACTTTGTCAGGAACCTCTTCGTCAACAAAATAAAAGATTTTAATTTTTTTCACTAAATTATAAAATGCTCTGGTAGAAATTATGCCCTTGGTGTTGTTAGGGTCGGTTTTGACCCGGTTATAAAAATAAGATGATAAAGCAATGATAAGAGCCAAAACTGAACACACTGACAGCCAGCTCCTCTCCCAATCATGTGAGCTTTAGTGCATTCTCATTTTACCTTGTTATCCTGTACAAAAACCAACAAAAGACGGACACTAAAAGTGTCACTTTTTGCCACTCTGATTTTGTTTTTTTATTAGTTTTGGAACTAGTAATCTATTTCTCTTGGTTTCATTTGCTTGATTGGTTGTTGTTTGTTTGATGTTGGATTTCTGTTGCTGGAAAAAATACTTTTTAGCCTTTTTCTTGAAGTAAATATATATGGGTCGAAATTGACCCGTAACACCATAGATGTTACTATAGTTAAAATTCTTAAAATGAAAAAATGAATAAAACACATTTATTTAAGAGATGTGTTCTAATACCCCTTAGTAATAGTTAGGTAACACAACAACCTTTTTTTTATTTATATGATTCTCTTGAGGTTCGTTTTACCATTTTTAAAAATTGAAATCGAGGGGTATACTGACAAAAAAAAGGCCCAATGGCCCAAACCAAAAATATTAAAACCAATATTTTCAAGGATAAGGAAGCCTAACAAGGTAACCAAGAGACGAGAAACAAATTGGATGATAGATAATTGTTTTTAGTGTATTTTACAGCTGATTTAAGACATGGGTCAAAACTGACCCGTTAACATAAGAGATGGTAACAGAAAGTTAACACCATGGATGTTACTATAGTTAAAATTCTTAAAATGAATAAAACACATTTATTTATATATTTATATATTATTTATATATTTATTTATATCGCGCTTTTCTAGACACTCAAAGCGCTCAGAGAGAAGTGGGACTCAACATTCATTCACACCTGGTGGTGGTAAGCTACATCAGTAGCCACAGCTGCCCTGGGGTAGACTGACAGAAGCGTGGCTGCCAATTTGCGCCAACGGCCTCTCCGACCACCACCTATCATTCATTCATCATTCATTCACCAGTGTGAGCGGTAAGTGGTAGAAATATGAATTATTAATCTACTTATTCATTTGCTGCTAATATCTGCTTACTTTCTCTTTTAACATGTTCTATCTACACTTCTGTTAAAATGTAATCATCACTTATTCTTCTGTTTGATATTTTACATTAGTTTTGAATGATACCACAAATTTGGGTATCAATCCGAAACCAATCAATCAATCAATCAATCAATGTTTATTTGTATAGCCCTAAATCACAAATGTCTCAAAGGACTGTACAAACCACTACGACTACGACATCCTCGGAAGAACCCACATAAGGGCAAGGAAAACTCACACCCAGTGGGCATGGAGAACTCACATCCAGTGGGACGCCAGTGACAATGATGACTATGAGAAACCTTGGAGAGGACCTCAGATGTGGGCAACCCCCCCCCTCTAGGGGACCGAAAGCAATGGATGTCGAGCGGGTCTAACATGATACTGTGAAAGTTCAATCCATAGTGGCTCCAACACAGCCCCGAGAGTTCAGTTCAAAGCGGATCCAAGACAGCAGCGAGAGTCCCGTCCACAGGAAACCATCCCAAGCGGAGTCGGATCAGCATCGTAGAGATGTCCCAAACCGATACACAGGCGAGCAGTCCATCCTGGGTCCCGACTCTGGACAGCCAGTACTTCATCCATGGTGAAGGAAGTCTTGTCTTGGTTTTTCCGTCTTGTGATTTACGTGTTTTATTTTGAAAAGCTAACCCTCTTGTGTCACCAGTCTGACGTCATCCCTGATTCCTGATTGTTTCCACCTGTTCCCCATCACTCCCACATCCTATTTAAGCTCACTTCTCCGTTTGTCCTTTGCCAGATCTTCTCATCTATCGTGCCTTTCTAGCGTCCATGTCCAAATACTGATTAGCTCCTTGTCTTGCTCCTGTTTTCCTAGTTTTTGCTGTAATTTAGAGTTTACTTTTTCCTCCTTCGAGCGTCCTTGGTTATCCTTCGTCTTCCTAATTGGTGAGTTTTTGTTTTTCCAAATTTCGAATTTATTGCCTCATTGATTGAGTGATTTTTTTGTTATTTATAGTTAGTGTTTATATATAGGTCGTTTTGGTGTTTTTTCCTCCTGTTGGAGCACTTTTCGTTTATTCTTATTAATATTCTTTTTTTTGTTAGAATTTCCTTAGATTAGTATTCCTCCTTATTTTTGTGGAGTGATTTTAAGTTAATTGTTTATCCTCGGAATTATTTTTCCGCGTGTTGATTATTCTTGTGAAAAACTTTTTGCATTGGAGGTAAAAAGTTGTTTCAAAATAAAACCTTTATTTTTTTTTAAACTTCTTCTCTGCATCTGGGTCCTCTCCTTACTCCGAGTCGTAACAGTAAATAACACAGAGAACCATTACTCTGTTTTTATTCATTACACTCAGCTCGAAATATTTATGTATGGCATGCATGTGCAAAACATAGACCTTTTACATGATATAACAGATCAAAGTTATCATATAAATCAATACAATCAATTAGCATGTTATGTTGGGTGTGCATTTTGTAACAATAGGAATTTTTATTTGTGCACACAGACGTATTTGAGCGACGGACCGGAAGCCATATTCAGTGTTGACAGTTACCGGCGTATGTGGGTGTGTGTGTGTGTGTGTGTGTGTGTGTGTAGTGTGTATTATTTGAATAAACACACTCAGTGAGTTTAATGCTTGATCATTGTAAGCAAGAGACAGAACAACCTGAAACACATTTAAACAGGATGTCTTTAAATGCCGCATTGGAGTGACACCAGATGGCAACCAGGGACTGTCAGTGGATGCTACATTGCTTCGAAGCAACTTTATGGATTATCATATTATACCTCAATTTTTCACTTTTTTGAGTGGATTAATATTGGCCTATGCATTATTGGATCGCAAGGATGACGGTTGATAAAATGCTGTTGTGACTCGTTATGAGTAAGGTTGTGTTCAGGAACTTTTGAGGAGGTAATATATCTGTGTGGTGTTGCTTCCTTATTTGTCATTATTCACGCTGACTTTAATGTGTAGTAGTGGCAGCTGAACTGAATGTGACAGCATGTCATACAAACCCCGTTTCATATGAGTTGGGAAATTGTGTTAGATGTAAATATAAACGAATACAATGATTTGCAAATAATTTTCCACCCATATTCAGTTGAATATGCTACAAAGACAACATATTTGATGTTCAAACTGATGAACATTTTTTTTTGTGCAAATAATCATTAACTTTAGAATTTGATGCCAGCAACACGTGACAAAGAAATTGGGGAAAGGTGGCAATAAATACTGATGAAGTTAAGGAATGCTCATCAAACACTTATTTGGAACATCCCACAGGTGTGCAGGCTAATTGGGAACAGGTGAGGTGCCATGATTGGGTATAAAAACAGCTTCCCAAAAAATGCTCAGTCTTTCACAAGAAAGGATGGGGCGAGGTACACCCCTTTGTCCACAACTGTGTGAGCAAATAGTCAAACAGTTTAAGAACAACGTTTCTCAAAATGCAATTGCAAGAAATGAAGGGATCAACATCTACGGTCCATAATATCATCAAAAGGTTCAAAGAATCTGGAGAAATCACTCCACGGAAGCGGCATGGCCGGAAAACAACATTGAATCACCGTGACCTTCGATCCCTCAGACGGCACTATATAAAAAACCGACATCAATCTCTAAAGGATATCACCACATGGGCTCAGGAACACTTCAGAAAACCACTGTCATTAAATACAGTTGTTCGCTACATCTGTAAAGCTCTACTATGCAAAGATATCAACAACATCCAGAAACGCCGCCCGCTTCTCTGTGCCCGCGATCATCTAAGATGGACTGATGCAAAGTGGAAAAGTGTTCTGTGGTCTGACAAGTCCACATTTCAAATTGTTTTTGGAAATATTCAAAATCGTGTCATCCTGGCCAAAGTGGAAGCGAACCATCCAAACTGTTATCGACGCAAAGTACAAAAGCCAGCATCTGTGATGGTATGGGGGTGCATTAGTGCCCAAGGCATGGGTAACTTACACATCTGTGAAGGCACCATTAATGCTGAAAGGTACGTACTGTAAGCGCCGTCTTTTTCATGGACGCCCCTCCTTATTTCAGCAAGACAATGCCAAGCCACATTCAGCGAGTGTTACAACAGCGTGGCTTTGTAAAAAAAAGAGTGCGGATACTTTCCTGGCCCGCCTGCAGTCCAGACCTGTCTCCCATCGAAAATGTGTGGTGCATTATAAAGCGTAAAATATGACTGTTGAACGACTGAAGCTCTACATAAAACAAGAATGGGAAAGAATTCCACTTTCAAAGCTTCAATAATTAGTTCCCAATCTGAGGTGATGTGACACAGTGGTGAACATGCCCTTTCCCAACTACTTTGGCACGTGTTGCAGCCATGAAATTCTAAGTTAATTATGATTTGCAAAAAAAAAATAAAGTCTATCAGTTTGGACATCAAATATGTTGTCTTTGTAGCATATTCAACTGAATATGGGTTGAAAAGGATTTGCACATCGTCGTATTTCGTTTATATTTACGTCTAACACTATTTCCCAACTCATATGGAAACAGGGTTTGTATATACATTGGTCCACTGGAACAAAAAATACAGCAATCAAAATTAAGATTTTTTTCCTTTACGTGGAAACAAATTAAAGTAATATTTTGTATGAATGGATATTCAGCCCACATTATTTCGGCACGATTGACTGGTGATGCGCAAAAAACGTGGCCCATGAAAAACCGTAAGCAAGACGCACGCGAGTGTCTGGAGCCTCGCTGATAAGACAAGGGGGCCGCCGCACCTTTGCTCCGGCGGCTGACGGCTTGGGCGACACACTCCAGCCAGACTCACCCAGCCCTTAGTGCAGGGGTGTCAAACTCATCCTAGATCGGGGGCCACATGGAGAAAAATCTACTCCCAAAGCGGAGCCAACACAGCAGCGAGAGTCCCGTTCACAGCGGAGCCAGCAGGAAACCATCCCAAGCGGAGGAGGATCAGCAGCGCAGAGATGTCCCCAGCCGATACACAGGCAAGCAGTACATGGCCACCGGATCGGACCGGACACCCTCCACAAGGGAGAGTGTGACATAGAAGAAAAAGAAAAGAAACGGCAGATCAACTGGTCTAAAAAGGGAGTCTATTTAAAGGCTAGAGTATACAAATGAGTTTTAAGGTGAGACTTAAATGCTTCTACTGAGGTGGCATCTCGAACTGTTACCGGGAGGGCATTCCAGAGTACTGGAGCCCGAACGGAAAACGCTCTATAGCCCGCAGACTTTTTTTGGGCTTTGGGAATCACTAATAAGCCGGAGTCCTTTGAACGCAGATTTCTTGCCGGGACATATGGTACAATACAATCGGCAAGATAGGATGGAGCTAGACCGTGTAGTATTTTTTACGTAAGTAGTAAAACCTTAAAGTCATTAGTTAAAAAAAAATATTAAAATTATTATCCCGTCCAAAGGCAAAACCCAGTAACTCAATTTTGGTCAAAACTGAGCTGATAATAATTTTGGAGTTCCTAGGTGATATGCTTTACATTAGTGTATGCGATATTGTCATTTGTTCCGTAAGTAAGCTGTTAAGCGCATGGCAAGTTCTAGCAACTACCACATAACCGCGTAGATACAACAGAAAAACCTAGTATCTCAAGGGACCAATCGGAGTTTCTTTGTCAGTCGCCTTATTGTTTTTAATGAGACATTTGCACGAATGGAGGCCGACGGTCAACCTGATTATGTGATATTATGGCAGGAGGGGATATTTGGAAGATTGGCCCAGGACGTTGCAAGTACCTTCATTAAATGTATTGTTCTTGATTCTTCCCCTTGCATACTCTTTTGGGCAGATAACTGTGGAGGTCAAAATAAAAACTGGACGCTGTACACGGCTCTTGCCCAATGTGCAAACGCAGAATGGGGCCCACCCGAGATTGTGATAAAATATCTGGAGAAAGGGCACACGTTCATGGGAGCAGATTCATTCCGTGGCTCAATCGGCAAGAAAATGAAAGCTCAAGAAAACATCTCTACGTTTGATGACTTTGTAGATCTATGTAAGACAGCATCAAGATAGATTGGTTTTCCTTATGTGGGCCTACCGAGGATGTCGTAGTGGTTCGTGTTGTGGTTTGTGCAGCCCTTTGAGACACTAGTGATTTAGGGCTATATAAGTAAACATTGATTGATTGATTGATTAAAGCTTTATTTAGGGATATTCCGGGATATTCCTCAGTGCTGAACTCCTCAATATTTGCACCTGGCTCGCTGACAACAAGCTATCCATACACTTAGGTAAAACGGAATCCATCCTATTTGGGTCCCATATCAATCTTAGGGAAGTCAGTGACTTCACAATAAAAGTGGGTGACATTGTTATTGAAGGATGAGATCACCTACCTAGGTTCCATTCTAGAGGCTAATCTTTCCTGTGATAAAATGGCAACCAAGGTGATCAAAAAGGTCAACCAAAGAACGAGATTCCTCTACAGAATCTCCTCTCTGGTCAACAAAAACACCTTGAGGATTCTAGCGGGAACTCTCATTCAACCCTTCTTCGATTACGCTTGCACCTCCTGGTACCCCAGCACCTCCAAAACCCTCAAATCTAGACTCCAAACATCCCAGAATAAGATAATCCGGTTACTTTTAGACCTCCACCCCAGATCTCAATCCAACCCACTTCTCCAAAGTGGGCTGGCTCAGGGTGCAGGACAGAGTAAAACAACTTGCACTGAGCCTAGTCTATAAAATCCGCTACACCTCCTTGATACCGAAGTACATGTCAAACTATTTCCTTAACGTAAATGACCGCCATAACCACAACACCAGGGGGAGCTCCACAAACCACGTTAAACCCAGATTCCGATCTAACAAAGGTCTTAACTCATTCTCTTTCTATGCCACATCAATGTGGAATGCACTCCCAACAGGTGTAAAAGTAAGTGCATCTCTATATTCCTTCAAAACCGCTCTAAAACAACACCTCCAGGCAACTTCAACACTTTACTAATACCCTCCTCCATTCAAATCCCATCTCCCCGGATTATAAACAACTCAAATGTACTTCTAATGTATATACTTGCTCTTATGCTATCTGAACTCACTATGTTCTCTGCTGGCTGTACATATCCTACTAAATAAGACCTACACTGTTTCAATGTCCACATTTCTCTGTTGATGCAATTGTTGATGACTGAAGTTCTGATATCAACCAAAGCTCCCCACCCACCCCCCGGATTGTAAATAATGTGAATAATTCAATGTACATACTATGATGATTAACTTGTGTGATGACTGTATTACGTTGATAGTATATATTTGTACCATGAATTGATTAACGTGGACCCCGACTTAAACAAGTTGAAAAACTTATTCGGGTGTTACCATTTAGTGGTCAATTGTACGGAATATAGAAGCATTTAAGTGTCATCTTAAAACTCATCTGTATACTCTAGCCTTTAAATAGACCTCCTTTTTAGACAAGTTGATCTGCCGCTTCTTTTCTTTCTCCTATGTCCCCCCCTCCCTTGTGGAGGGGGTCCGGTCCGATGACCATGGATGAAGTACTGACTGTCCAGAGTCGAGACCCAGGATGGACCGCTCGTCGGGACCCAGGATGGACCGCTCGCCTGTATCGGTTGGGGACATCTCTACGCTGCTGATCCGCTTGAGATGGTTTCCTGTGGACGGGACTCTCACTGCTGTCTTGGAGCCACTATGGATTGAACTTTCACAGTATCATGTTAGACCCGCTCGACATCCATTGCTTTCGGTCCCCTAGAGGGGGGGGGTTGCCCACATCTGAGGTCCTCTCCAAGGTTTCTCATAGTCAGCATTGTCACTGGCGTCCCACTGAATGTGAATTCTCCCTGCCCCCTGGGTGTGAGTTTTCCTTGCCCTTTTGTGGGTTCTTCCGAGGATGTTGTAGTCGTAATGATTTGTGCAGTCCTTTGAGACATTTGTGATTTGGGGCTATATAAATAAACATTGATTGATTGATTGATACTGTGCAATCTACTAATAAAAGTATCAATCAATCAATCAAACCGGTAAAATTTGGAAAAAAACTTCAAAAAATACAACAAGCCACTGGGAACTGATTTTTATTGTTTTTAACCCTTTTGAAATTGATAGTGTTCCCCTTTAACAGTGTCAATTGAAACCGAGCATTTTATCCTTGTCAAAGGATATCCGCAGATGTAATTTGGCTGTTGCCGTTTATTATTACTTTATCAAAGGCAGCATCGGAAGGCGGGATTGTTGTCGCCAAACTAAACTATCTGTTCTGCTTCTTTAAACCACTGACCGTCGGGGCATAGCCAATATTGAGGCTAATCCATTCTTGTGTCTATACCATGGGATGCTTATGGAGGCATATTTGCTTAGGGCAGCCATGCAAATTATTACTTACTGCCCCGTAAGCTGATAACACAAATTAGATCTCCCATTAAAGTTGAACAATATATGTAAAATGAGAGGAGATGTGGCAAGTGATACCTCGGAGGGATGCTTAAGTCGCAAATATGCCTCAAGCCGGCAAACTTCAAAAGTGGAGAGATGTTTATCCTCGGGATTGGAAGGTTCATAATGGTAATCTCCTGCGCACAGAGGCAGCTGCCAGGTGGAGGGTAGCACAGCGCATGTTTATGAAAGGAAATCATTACCGGGAACTGGGGAGCATGCCAGCACGGACCAGTGATACAGAACTTTTCTATCTAAGAGCTCTTTAAAAGTTTTGTATGTTGAGTGCAGGCGGTGGTCATTAAGGTGAATGTGGGCCATATTCGGGAACAATACGCCTGCTAATTCCATGAGGGGGGCCCGGAGGAGCACACTTTGACGAGTGTCCCTCACCTCCGCCACCTTCTCTGGCCTTTTCCGCCTTATCTGATGCTTTGCCAAACACCTCTCGTGGGCGCTGGTGCACATGCTCAGTAGCTTTTAAGAGGTGGAAGTGCTGTTTGCAGTGCGATAGACCGGAGAGGAAGTGCTTCAGGGACCTCGGCTAATTCCAACTCTTTACTTGTTGTCTTTGAGGCCATGTCTACACTAAGTCGTTTAACCCCTTAAACCAGTGTTTTTCAGCCTTTTTGGAGCCAAAGCACATTTTTTTGAGTTGAAAAAAAATTGGGAGGCTCACCACCAGCAGAAATGATTAAATAGACTCCCTTTTTAGACCAGTTGATCTGCCGTTTCTTTTCTTTTTCTCCTATGTCCCACTCTCCCTTGTGGAGGGGTTCCGGTCCGATCCGGTGGCCATGGATGACGTACTGGCTGTCCAGAGTCGGGACCCAGGATGGACCGCTTACCTTTGTATCGGCTGGGGACATCCCTGCGCTGCTCATCCGCCTCCGCTTGGGATGGTTTCCTGCTGGCTCCGCTGTGAACGGGACTCTCGCTGTTGTGTTGGATCCGCTTTGGACTGGACTCTCGCGGCTGTGTTGGATCCATTTTAGATTGAACTTTCACAGTATCATGTTAGACCCGCTCGACATCCATTGCTTTCGTCCTCTCCAAGGTTCTCATAGTCATCATTGTCACCGACGTCCCACTGGGTGTGAGTTTTCCTTGCCCTTATGTGGGCCTACTGAGAATGTCGTAGTGTTTTGTGTTGTGGTTTGTGCAGCCCTTTGAGACAATAGTGATTTAGGGCTATACAAGTAAACATTGATTGATTGATTAAAAAAGTGGAACTCAGTTGACAGTAAAAAGTTGTTGTTGCAATTGTTGGATATGACTTTAAACCAGGGGCCTCGTACTCAACTCACCTGGGGACCACTGGATGCAGAGTCAAGGTGAGGCAAAATATTGCAGCGTCCCGGAAGAGTTAGTGTTGCAACGGATTCTGGGTATTTGTTCTGTTGTGTTTATGTTGTGTTACGGTGCGGATGTTCTCCCGAAATGAGTTTGTCATTCTTATTAGGTGTGGGTTCACAGTGTGGCGCATATTTGTAACAATGTTTAAAGTATGGCTGTTGACCAAGTATGCCATGCATTCACCGTGTGTGTGAAAAGCCATAGCTATTATGTGACTGGGCCGGCATACAAAGGCAGTGCCTTTAAGGTTTATTGGCGCTCTCTACTTTTCCCTACGTCCGTGTACCACTCCGTACAGCGGCGTTTTGAAAAGTCATGAATTTTACTTTTTGAAACTGATACCGATAATTTCCGATATTACATTTAAATGCTTAATGCTTTAACTAAAAATAATCAAAAAATAAACTAAACTAAAATACCTAAAAATAAAAAAAAGGTGAGTGCCCTTAAGAAAAGGCAATGACAGGTAGGGAAGGCTATGCAGAACAAACCTAAAACTGAACTGGCTACAAAGTAAACAAAAGCAGAATGCTGGACGACAGCAAAAACTTACTGTGGAGGAAAGACGGCGTCCACAATGTACATTCGAACATGACATGATAATCAACAATGTCCCCATTAAGAAGGAAAAAAACAACCAAAATATTCTTGATTGCTAAAACAAAGTACTATATTTTTCGGCCTATAAGTTGCAGTTTTTTTCATAGTTTGGCCGGGGGTGCGACTTATACCGTACGTATTCCGTACAATTGAGCACTAAATGGTAACACCTGCATGAGTCTTTCAACTTGTTTAAGTCGGGGTCCACGTTAACTAATTCATGGTAATGCTTTAACTAATGCTTTACCTAAAAATAATCCAAAAATAAATTAAACCAAAATACCTAAAAATAAACAAAAGGTGAGTGCCCTTAAGAAAAGGCAATGAAAGTTAGGGAAGGCTATGCAGAACAAACCTAAAACTGAACTGGCTACAAAGTAAACAAAAGCAGAATGCTGGACGACAGCAAAGACTTACTGTGGAGGAAAGACGGCGTCCACAATGTACATTCGAACATGACATGACAATCAACAATGTCCCCATTAAGAAGGATAAAAACAACCAAAATATTCTCGATTGCTAAAACAAAGTACTATATTTTTCGGCCTATAAGTCGCAATTTTTTTCCATAGTTTGGCCGGGAGGTGCGACTTATACCGTACATATTCCGTACAATTGAGCACTAAATGGTAACACCCGCATAAGTCTTTCAACTTGTTTAAGTCGGGGTCCACGTTAATCAATTCATGGTAATGCTTTAACTAAAAATAATGAAAAAATAAACTAAACTAAAATAACTAAAAATAAACAAAAGGTGAGTGCCCTTAAGAAAAGGCAATGAAAGTTAGGGAAGGCTATGCAGAACAAACCCAAAACTGAACTGGCTACAAAGTAAACAAAAGCAGAATGCTGGACGACAGCAAAGACTTACTGTGGAGGAAAGACGGCGTCCACAATGTACATTCAAACATGACCTGACAATCAACAATGTCCCCATTAAGAAGGATAAAAACAACCAAAATATTCTTGATTGCTAAAACAAAGTACCATATTTTTCAGCCTATAAGTCGCAGTTTTTTTCCTAGTTTGGCCGGGGGTGCGACTTATACCGTACATATTCCGTACAATTGAGCACTAAATGGTAACACCCGCATAAGTCTTTCAACTTGTTTAAGTCGGGGTCCACATTAATCAATTCATGGTAATGCTTTAACTAAAAATAATGAAAAAATAAACTAAACTAAAATACCTAAAGATAAACAAAAGGTGAGTGCCCTTAAGAAAAGGCAATGACAGTTAGGGAAGGCTATGCAGAACAAACCCGAAACTGAACTGGCTACAAAGTAAACAAAAGCAGAATGCTGGACGACAGCAAAGACTTACTGTGGAGGAAAGACGGCGTCCACAATGTACATTCGAACATGACATGACAATCAACAATGTCCCCATTAGGGAAGGATAAAAACAACCCAAATATTCTTGATTGCTAAAACAAATTACCAAATGTATCGGCCTATAAGTCGCAGTTTTTTTTCATAGTTTGGCCGGGGGTGCGACTTATACCGTACATATTCCGTACAATTGAGCACTAAATGGTAACACCTGCATGAGTCTTTCAACTTGTTTAAGTCGGGGTCCACGTTAATTAATTCATGGTAATGCTTTAACTAATGCTTTAACTAAAAATAATCAAAAAATAAACTAAACTAAAATACCTAAAAATAAAAAAAAAGGTGAGTGCCCTTAAGAAAATGCAATGAAAGTTAGGGAAGGCTATGCAGAACAAACCCAAAACTGAACTGGCTACAAAGTAAACAAAAGCAGAATGCTGGACGACAGCAAAAACTTACTGTGGAGGAAAGACGGTGTCCACAATGTACATTCGAACATGACATGACAATCAACAATGTCCCCATTAGGGAAGGATAAAAACAACCCAAATATTCTTGATTGCTAAAACAAATTACCAAATTTATCGGCCTATAAGTCGCAGTTTTTTTTCATAGTTTGGCCGGGGGTGCGACTTATACCGTACATATTCCGTACAATTGAGCACTAAATGGTAACACCCGCATAAGTCTTTCAACTTGTTTAAGTCGGGGTCCACGTTAATCAATTCATGGTAATGCTTTAACTAATGCTTTAACTAAAAATAATCAAAAAATAAACTAAACTAAAATACCTAAAAATAAACAAAAGGTGAGTGCCCTTAAGAAAAGGCAATGAAAGTTAGGGAAGGCTATGCAGAACAAACCCAAAACTGAACTGGCTACAAAGTAAACAAAAGCAGAATGCTGGACGACAGCAAAGACTTACTGTGGAGGAAAGACGGCGTCCACAATGTACATTCAAACATGACCTGACAATCAACAATGTCCCCATTAAGAAGGATAAAAGCAACCAAAATATTCTCGATTGCTAAAACAAAGTACCATATTTTTTCGGCCTATAAGTCGCAGTTTTTTTTAATAGTTTGGCCGGGGGTGCGACTTATACCGTACATATTCCGTACAATTGAGCACTAAATGGTAACACCCGCATAAGTCTTTCAACTTGTTTAAGTCGGGGTCCACATTAATCAATTCATGGTAATGCTTTAACTAAAAATAATGAAAAAATAAACTAAATTAAAATACCTAAAGATAAACAAAAGGTGAGTGCCCTTAAGAAAAGGCAATGAAAGTTAGGGAAGGCTATGCAGAACAAACCTAGAACTGAACTGGCTACAAAGTAAACAAAAGCAGAATGCTGGACGACAGCAAAGACTTACTGTGGAGGAAAGACGGCGTCCACAATGTACATTCGAACATGACATGACAATCAACAATGTCCCCATTTAAGAAGGATAAAAACAACCAAAATATTCTTGATTGCTAAAACAAAGTACCATATTTTTCAGCCTATAAGTCGCAGTTTTTTTCCTAGTTTGGCCGGGGGTGCGACTTATACCGTACATATTCCGTACAATTGAGCACTAAATTGTAACACCCGCATAAGTCTTTCAACTTGTTTAAGTCGGGGTCAGCGTTAATCAATTCATGGTAATGCTTTAACTAATGCTTTAACTAAAAATAATGAAAATATAAACTAAACTAAAATAACTAAAGATAAACAAAAGGTGAGTGCCCTTAAGAAAAAGCAATGAAAGTTAGGAAAGGGTATGCAGAACAAACCTAAAACTGAACTGGCTACAAAGTAAACAAAAGCAGAATGCTGGACGACAGCAAAAACTTACTGTGGAGGAAAGACGGCGTCCACAATGTACATTCGAACATGACATGACAATCAACAATGTCCCCATTAAGAAGGATAAAAACAACCAAAATATTCTCGATTGCTAAAACAAAGTACCATATTTTTCAGCCTATAAGTCGCAGTTTTTTTTCATGGTTTGGCCGGGAGGTGCGACTTATACCGTACATATTCCGTACAATTGAGCACTAAATTGTAACACCCGCATAAGTCTTTCAACTTGTTTAAGTCGGGGTCCACGTTAATTAATTCATGGTAATGATTTAACTAATGCTTTAACTAAAAATAATCAAAAAATAAACTAAACTAAAATACCTAAAAATAAACAAAAGGTGAGTGCCCTTAAGAAAAGGCAATGAAAGTTAGGGAAGGCTATGCAGAACAAACCCAAAACTGAACTGGCTACAAAGTAAACAAAAGCAGAATGCTGGACGACAGCAAAGACTTACTCTGGAGGAAAGACGGCGTCCACAATGTACATTCGAACATGACATGACAATCAACAATGTCCCCATTAAGAAGGATAAAAACAACCAAAATATTCTCGATTGCTAAAACAAAGTACCATATTTTTCGGCCTATAAGTCGCAATTTTTTCCATAGTTTGGCCGGGGGTGCGACTTATAACGTACATATTCCGTACAATTGAGCACTAAATGGTAACACCCGCATAAGTCTTTCAACTTGTTTAAGTCGGGGTCCACGTTAATCAATTCATGGTAATGCTTTAACTAAAAATAATGAAAAAATAAACTAAATTAAAATACCTAAAGATAAACAAAAGGTGAGTGCCCTTAAGAAAAAGCAATGAAAGTTAGGGAAGGCTATGCAGAACAAACCTAAAACTGAACTGGCTACAAAGTAAACAAAAGCAGAATGCTGGACGACAGCAAAAACTTACTGTGGAGGAAAGACGGCGTCCACAATGTACATTCGAACATGACATGATAATCAACAATGTCCCCATTAGGGAAGGATAAAAACAACCCAAATATTCTTGATTGCTAAAACAAATTACCAAATTTATCGGCCTATAAGTCGCAGTTTTTTTTCATAGTTTGGCCGGGAGGTGCGACTTATACCATACAAATTCCGTACAATTGAGCACTAAATGGTAACACCCGCATAAGTCTTTCAACTTGTTTAAGTCGGGGTCCACGTTAACTAATTCATGGTAATGCTTTAACTAATGCTTTAACTAAAAATAATCAAAAAATAAACTAAACTAAAATACCTAAAAATAAACAAAAGGTGAGTGCCCTTAAGAAAAGGCAATGAAAGTTAGGAAAGGGGATGCAGAACAAACCTAAAACTGAACTGGCTACAAAATAAACAAAAGCAGAATGCTGGACGACAGCAAAGACTTACTGTGGAGGAAAGACGGCGTCCACAATGTACATTCGAACATGACATGACAATCAACAATGTCCCCATTAAGAAGGATAAAAACAACCAAAATATTCTCGATTGCTAAAACAAAGTACCATATTTTTCAGCCTATAAGTCGCAGTTTTTTTCATAGTTTGGCCGGGGGTGCGACTTATACCGTACATATTCCGTACAATTGAGCACTAAATGGTAACACCCGCATAAGTCTTTCAACTTGTTTAAGTCGGGGTCCACGTTAATGAAATTCATGGTAATGCTTTAACTAATGCTTTAACTAAAAATAATCAAAAAATAAACTAAACTAAAATACCTAAAAATTAAAAAAAAGGTGAGTGCCCTTAAGAAAAGGCAATGAAAGTTAGGGAAGGCTATGCAGAACAAACCTAAAACTGAACTGGCTACAAAGTAAAAAAAAGCAGAATGCTGGACGACAGCAAAAACTTACTGTACATTCAAACATGACATGACAATCAACAATGTCCCCATTAAGAAGGATAAAAACAACCAAAATATTCTTGATTGCTAAAACAAAGTACCATATTTTTCGGCCTATAAGTCGCAATTTTTTTCCATAGTTTGGCCGGGGGTGCAACTTATACCGTACATATTCCGTACAATTGAGCACTAAATGGTAACACCTGCATAAGTCTTTCAACTTGTTTAAGTCGGGGTCCACGTTAATCAATTCATGGTAATGCTTTAACTAAAAATAATGAAAAAATAAACTAAACTAAAATACCTAAAGATAAACAAAAGGTGAGTGCCCTTAAGAAAAGGCAATGAAAGTTAGGGAAGGCTATGCAGAACAAACCTAGAACTGAACTGGCTACAAAGTAAACAAAAGCAGAATGCTGGACGACAGCAAAGACTTACTGTGGAGGAAAGACGGCGTCCACAATGTACATCCGAACATGACATGACAATCAACAATGTCCCCATTAAGAAGGATAAAAACAACCAAAATATTCTCGATTGCTAAAACAAAGTACCATATTTTTCGGCCTATAAGTCGCAGTTTTTTTTCATAGTTCGGCCTTATACCGTACATATTCCGAACAATTGAGCACTAAATGGTAACACCCGCATTAGTCTTTCAAATTGTTCAAGTCCAGGTCCACGTTAATCAATTCATGCGTACTAAGTACTGTTGCGCTGGCAAATGAAGGGGGGGCGGGGGTCTTAAACGGTGGCATTGTTGTGTGTGGACACAGATAAGGTTAGGTGGATAACCTTAGTGCTAACAGGGCCTGAGTCCCTTTCCCTTTCTGCCTGATAGGGATTCATCTTAAACCTCCCTCTTTTGTCCGATGGACCGTGCGGTCAGCCCTTTTTTTTTTTTTTTTTTTTTAACCCCCTCCCTCTGGACTGACGACTTTCAGTGCTTGGGGGTGAAAGAGATGAAGCCCGAAACACAAAGGCAAATTAAGAGTACAAAAACACTGGCCATTGTGCCATTGTTGAGGGTCACAAATCGTCAAGTAAAAGCAACACAGCGGTGGTTGAAATGTATTCGCCTCTATCCCGTTGACCCCCAGCAGCCCCCCCCTCTTTCTTTCTCTCCCCTGGCTTCTCTTTATATTCATTAGATTCATTATAGGCCACAAAGGATTGCCAACAAAACAGCTTGTGATTTTAGTTGAATTTGTCCCCCTCGGAGGCCTGCAGGGAAATTAAAGGTGACTATCACTGAAGGGGGGGGGCAGGTTTGACACATCTGAAGCATTCAGTGATGCTAATAGCCAAGCGTATCCAAAATACACAGGAGCTGACCTCAAACAGATTGTGAGGGTTCGGAATCATTAGTTTGCAAATGAAGCGCAAGTGCATTGCTTCAATGGCGGAATCATCCCACTCTCAACCTTTAGATCAATGTTTGTCAACTCCCCCCCTTTTTTTTCCCCCTCTTCATACGCCTCCGCCCACTTGCGCGCCATAAATTAATAAAGCCGACATCGCGACACTTTGCAGCCTGGCGTCTTCGAGCACCTGTTAAACAAATGCACTTAAGGCGGGAGTCAAATTGCAGGCATGTTGAAATTGGTGTAAAATCTTCATTTAGATGACGTCCCCAGGGCCCTCTCATTACTTGAGATTTATGTGGCATTAGTTCTGCCTCGCAAATGTGCTGCGCGCCATTCCACCTCACTGAAATATGAAGAGCTTTGATAAAAAGGCGACAAGAGATTTTCTCATTTGGGGGAAAAAATACATGCAAAACCTTTTAAAGATCCATTAATTTAACTTGTGTCATACAGCGCCGACTGTGTGGCCTTGAGCACCGAAATGTGCGCGTTGATCGGCACACTGTAGGCTGCTGAATTAGCCTACACCTGTGTCGCTGAGTGCATCTTATTGCACTGCAGATGTTCACTTTTAAAGCTCCTTTTTGAATGTTTTATTACACCCCCGGTCTTTTGAAGAAATGTGTTTGTGATGCAAGTCTTTACTGTCATAGTAATTCCATTTGCTATAGTTATGTATATATATATATACATATATATATATATATATATATATATATAGTTATGTGTATATATATATATTTTTTGTATATATTGTATACATATATATATATATATAGCTATGTATATATATATATATATATATAAATCAATCAATCAATGTTTACTTGTATAGCCCTAAATCACTAGTGTCTCAAAGGGCTGCACAAACCACTACGACATCCTCGGTACGCCCACATAAGGGCAAGGAAAACTCACACCCAGTGGGACGTCGGTGACAATGATGACTATGAGAACCTTGGAGAGGAGGAAAGCAATGGATGTCGAGCGGGTCTAACATGATACTGTGAAAGATCAATCCATAATGGATCCAACACAGTCGCGAGAGTCCAGTCCAAAGCGGATCCAACACAGCAGCGAGAGTCCCGTTCACAGCGGAGCCAGCAGGAAACCATCCCAAGCAGAGGCGGATCAGCAGCGCAGAGATGTCCCCAGCCGATACACAGGCGAGCAGTACATGGCCACCGGATCGGACCGGACTCCCTCCACAAAGGAGAGTGAGACATAGAAGAAAAAGAAAAGAAATGGCAGATCAACTGGTCTAAAACGGGAGTCGATTTAAAGGCTTTAAATATATATATATATACATCATATATATGTGTATATATATATATATTTTTATATACATATATATACATAGCTATATATATATATCTATGTATATATATACATATGTATACAATATATACAAAAAAAACATATATACATATATATAAATATATACATATACATATATACATATACATATACACATATATATATATATATATATATATATATATATATATATATATGTATGTATATATACCTTTAAAGACATGCACCTGGGGATAGGTTGATTGGCAACACTAAATTGGCCCTAGTGTGTGAATGTGAGTGTGAATGTTGTCTGTCTATCTGTGTTGGCCCTGCGATGAGGTAGCGACTTGTCCAGGGTTTATCCCGCCTTCGCCCGATTGTAGCTGAGATAGGCACCAGCGCCCCCTGCGACCCCAAAGGGAATAAGCGGTAGGAAATGGATGGATGGATGGATGGATATGTGTGTAGATATATGTATATATATATTTATGTGTATATGTATATATATATGGGTATATATATATGTGTATATATATATATATACATATAGCCCTGCGATGAGGTGGCGACTTGTCCAGGGTGTACCCCGCCTTCTGCCCAATTGTAGCTGAGATAGGCCCCAGCGCCCCCCGCGAACCCAATATATATATATATATATATACACAACTAAAAACTAAGGTTTTGGACATTGTTTTCTCTAAATGCATACGTTTGTCTAAATATGACCAAAGACATTTTGTGGGTTCTTCCGAGGATGTTGTAGTCGTAATGATTTGTGCAGTCCTTTGAGACATTTGTGATTTGGGGCTATATAAATAAACATTGATTGATTGATTGATTGATTGACATGCATTTGGGTTTTCAGCTCGTCATCTTCATCACTAAAGGAAAAATCTAAACTGCGGGAGAGAGATACTCTGCCATTTTACGGTATATATATTTTTTGGAGTCGTCTGCTTGAAGCGTCCCTCTGTCTCTGACTCCCTAGCCTTGTTATGATTTTGCTTGCTAGTTTCGACGACCTGCCTTATTATGCCTCTGATTGTTCAGTCCGTAATGCTTAGCCAATTGTGACTCATCACACGAACACCAACCAATCATCATGGATTTTATCCGTATGTATGGATGTTCTCAGTCACCCAGGTCATTTTATTTTCCCCATATTTTTGGTGGGGCTGGATTTGAAGTTCATTTTCTGTCTTTGTAGCTTGTAGCTTTAATGTAAGCTACCTAGCAACGTAGGTCTAAAAGTAACTAGGCTACAGGAAAAGCTACTAGTTAAAAAAGGACGCTAAGCTACTGGAAAATGTTGTTCAGCTACGTAGCTTATCTACATCACTGTGCATAGAATAAGTTCATGTCCATCCATCCATCCATCCATCTTCTTATGCTTATCCGAGGTCGGGTCACGGGGGCAGCAGCCTAAGCAGAGAAGCCCAGACTTCAGTCTCCCCAGCCACTTCGTCCAGCTCTTCCCGGGGGATCCTGAGGCGTTCCCAGGCCAGCCGAGAGACATAGTCTTCCCAACGTGTCCTGAGTCTCCTCCGTGGCCTCCTACCGGTCGGACGTACCCTAAAAACCTCCTTAGGGAGGCATTTGGGTGGCATTCTGACCAGATACCCAAACCACCTCATCTGGCTCCTCTCGATGTGGAGGCGTAGCGGCTTTACTTTGAGTTCCTCCCGGATGGTAGGGCTTCTCACCCTATCTCTAAGGGAGAGCCCCGCCACACGGCGGAGGAAACTCATTTCAGCCGCTTGTACCCGTGATCTTATCCTTTCGGTCACAACCCAAAGCTCATGACCATAGGTGAGGATGGGAATGTAGATTGACCGGTAAATTGAGAGCTTTGCCTTCCGGCTCAGCTTTTTCTTCACCACAACGGATAGATACAGTACAGTGTCAGCATTACTGAAGACGCCTGTCGATCTCAAGATCCACTCTTCCCTCACTTGTGAACAAGACTCCTAGGTACTTGAACTCCTCCACTTGGGGCAGGGTGTCCTCCCCAACCCGGAGATGGCACTCCACCCTTTTCCGGGCGAGAACCAAGGACTCAGACTTGGAGGTGCTGATTCTCATCCCAGTCGCTTCACACTCGGCTGCGAACCGATCCAGTGAGAGCTGAAGATCCTGGCCAGATGAAGCCATCAGGACCACATCTGCAAAAGGCAGAGATCTAATTCTGCAGCCACCAAACCGGATCCCCTCAACGCCCTGACTGCGCCTAGAAATTTTGTCCATGAAAGTTATGAACAGAATCGGTGACAAAGGACAGCCTTGGCGGAGTCCAACCCTCACTGGAAACGTGTCCGACTTACTGCCAGCAATGCGGACCAAGCTCTGACACTGATCATACAGGGAGCGGACCGCCACAATAAGACAGTCCGATACCACATACTCTCTGAGCACTCCCCACAGGACTTGCTGAGGGACATGGTCGAAAGCCTTCTCCAAGTCCACAAAGCACAAGTAGACAAAGTCCATGTCATATGTTACTAAATGTTACATTCTTGTGTAGTTTCCACAGGATTTATTGTTTTAAATTCTACAAAATAATATTTATTTATTACATTTATTTTCAAAAAAGTACCTTTTTTTAATTACATGGTACATATGTGACCTTACTTTTCTCCCGCCTCCCTTCACGGTCTTCCCCCCGCTTGCTTTCTATGTTTTGTCTTCTCTATATTTTTCGGGCCGGATACCCGCTCCCTTTCGCCTCGTTGCAAGTCTCCAGTTGTATGTTGTAATATGTAGATATGCTTTCCTATGAAGTTTATTTTTCTCGCTCCAGACCGGGGCCCCCCAATAGGAGCCCAGTCTGAGATCGATTTTTTTTTTTTTTAACTCATCCTCCCCCAGGGTCTACCTTTTCCCCACCTTTTACGACATCAGCATTCATGTTCTGTAATCATGTACAATGTTTGTTTGTCTAATCTTGACTGAATCTGTGCTGAAAATGAAATATATTTGTACTTTTGCAATGAAAATAAAATCCATCCATCCATCCGTCACTGTGGGCTTTGTATGGTCATCCATCCATCCATCTTCTTCCGCTTAACCGAGGTTGGGTCGCGGGGGCAGCGGCCTAAGCAGAGAAGCCCAGACTTCCCTCTCCCCAGCCACTTTGTCCAGCTCCTCGCGGAGGATCCCGAAGCGTTCCCAGGCCAGCCGGGAGACATAGTCTTCCGAACGTGTCCTGGGTCTACCCCATAGCCTCCTACCGGTCAGATGTTCCCAAAACACCTCCCTAGGGATGCGTTCGGGTGGCATCCTGACCAGATTCCCGAACCACCCAATCTGGCTCCTCCCGATGTGGAGGAGAGGCAGCTTTAGTTTGAGCTCCTCACCCTATCTCTAAGGGAGAGACCCGCCACGTGTACCCG
>NC_084629.1:6212003-6214503 GCF_033978795.1 Nerophis ophidion
TCTAACCCTTTTTAAGGAGCCCAAAGCGCTTTGACAGTATTTCCACATTCACACACTGACGGCGGGAGCTGCCATGCAAGGCGCACACCTGGGCCCATCAGGAGCAAGGGTGAAGTGCCTTGCCCAAGGACACAACGGACTTGACTAGGATGGAATAAGGTGGGGATTGAACCAGTAACCCTCAAATTGCTGGCATAGCCACTCTACCAACTTTGCCACGCCGACCCTAAAGATTTCTACACATAGAAGTAATCATCAACTTAAAATGCCTTCTTTGGGGATTGTAATAATTTAATTCTAAACATTTCTTCACAAAAAAATAAATCTTTAACATCAATATTTGTGGAACATGTCCACAAAAAATCTATCCGTCAACACTGTTGCATTTTTTTCACAGTTTATGAACTTACATTCATATTTTATTGAAGTATTATTCAATAAATATATTAATAAAGGATTTTTGAATTGTTGCTATTTTTAAAATATTTGTAAAAAAAATCTCACCTACCCCTTGGCATACCTTCAAGTACCCCCAGGGGTACGCGTACCCCCATTTGAGAACCACTGGGTTAGGGTATATTGTAAAGTGTTTAGTTACAACATGCACATCTTAAATATCCACATAACATGGCAGTGAGGTATATATGTGGGTGGAGAACCTACGGCCTGGGGGCCATAAGCAGCCCACGAGAGAATTTGATCCAAAAAAACAACCCGGCATGCAATTCTTAAAACATTTAACCCACAAATAATAACAATAACAATCATCTGTTTTCAATCATTGCAAGATATTTCATCATACATTTTGTCTGAGCCCTGCTTTAAAAGCTCATGGAAGACCTTTTATTTTAGGTACAGCTGCAAATTAAAATAAATATATTTGGACTATGAATATACCTTCCATTTTACAAACATGAAGTAGCATTGAAATTCCAATTGATCATTTTCATGTATTCCATAATCATGCTTCATATTATATTCCATTCATGACTGTTTTACATATTCCATATAAATGTCTAACTATGGACCTAACGTACATATTAGTTCAGTTTAGTTTCTGTTTATTTCGAACATGCTTACAGTACAATACCATTGTTTCATTACAGCACGTTTGAAAAGGAGTAGGAAGAAGTAGAGCTTATTAAATCCTAGCCCTTTTAATATCATAGCAGTTTGAACCCATTCCTTTGTTATCAGTTTGTAACGTAACAGTGAATAAATAAATAAATGTACAATAAGTAAAGGTTTAATATGTTTATTATTATTTTAGTTTCTTTGTACTTTGTGAAAACTTGTAGTTTGAACAGTTTCTTGTGCTAAATCATATTAGTGCACTTGTTTAATCCATTCCCTAAATTAATTCCACATACTGATATGATAAAGATTTTAAGTGTTGTACATGCATAGACATTTTTTTTATTAGATTACATAAGAAGAATTGTTGTACAGTTTTGGATAGCAGGTTATAGTTTGCTTTGTACATCATTTTAGCTGTTTGCGAAAGCACCAAGTCGTAACATTTTTGATTCAATAGGGTTTGTATTTTCTTGATATCCAACATTATGTATTATTCTAATTAAACTTTTGTGTAGTGAATGAAGCGCACATTTGTAGTTCTTTCCCTATATTATGATTCAATGACAGCAAATTAGGAATAAAAGCACCTCCTATGAAACGGTTCATTTATTGTGATATGTTATATTACATTCAAACGATGGAAAATGGTAGGAAAAAATACTGAATTTCCTACTTTATCCAAGTATTGCAAATTGAGGGAATTTGTGCAAACCTTTGTTAAACCTGACAAAATCCTTCTTGTTGCTTGGCTGTAAGGAATTCTTCTAAATTGCAATTAATTTAAATCCACTTCTTGTAATTCCAATTCAATATCCCTTTGGGCTGGAGCCATTTTTTTTTTTAACACTAATTTAATTAAATTAAAAACCTTCAAATAAATTGAAGTTCCAAATGTTGAATGTTGCCCAGGCCTGGCCTAATACTTGGATCCCACTTAAATACATGTGTGTTGATCTTATATGCGACCAGTGTGACACTTTAACTAGTTTCCTGCACAGAGCTCCTCAAACGTCAACTCGGGAATCTCTCGAGCACAAAAAAAACAAAACAATAAAAGAGCGTGTCGCTAAGTTGAGTTGAAAGAGGCCACCTGTCGACGCGCTGCGTGCAGAGAACAAAATCACGCAGTTGTTGCAGTCAGACAAAAAAAGAAAAGAGAAACCCATTCACTGATCACTGAATGCAGCAGAGGACGTGTTTCTCTATGGCGGATGACTTGAAAGAGCGCGACACAGGAGTTCTTCAGTCAGTGGGTCGTGCAATCAAGGGAAACCTGACATGTTCTATTATTTATACTATTCCTTTTTTTTTTTTTTTGCAGCATTTAAAATGTACCACATATTTGTGTGTCCATATAATAACCATCGGGACGTGTTATGCATATGACTTAAGCACAACTGACACATCTTAAAATAATGATGTG
>NC_084629.1:6217003-6284503 GCF_033978795.1 Nerophis ophidion
ACCCACGCGCACACACACTCACTGTTTAAGTATACCGATTCTTTCTGGCTGTAAGTGTAACCCAGACAATATGCGGTAAACTGGCCCACACACAACACACACACACACACACACCTACACACTATTGGATGTGACACCAGTACTGGCTATCACTGAGGAGTGAGAAGATGAGAAACTGCCCTGCAGTGAGTTAATCAGCTCTGCCGGCACCCGCCGTTTATTTGACGTTTATTTTCACGTTCACGGCCCCCCTGGGGTGTTTTCCCTGTCACCGGGGCGGCACCTGCAGCTTCCCCGACGCTTGATTTAGAGCCGTGCAAGCAGAACCCGTGCACTAGGTTGCACTGGGCAGCGATGAGAACGTATTTACGCTCCGATGAGACTCACTGCATGTTCAAATATGCACTGACCAGACTTAAGCAATCCTCCTTATAGGATAAAAGGATGCCAGGATGAACAAAGCCAAATTCCTAAATTGCTCTGATCCTGATGTCTTGCTATCAGTTGACTGTATTCGTAACACCAACAATATGAATGAATGAATGAATGGTTTATATTGAGCCATGCAAACTAAACCAAAAAAAAAATATATACATTATTTTTACACCTACATTGAAAACATTACATGTGACCAATCTTCTGTAGATGTCAAGATTGGCTCAAAAGGGAGAGGGAAGAAGTAAATTTATTAGGTCCCACCCCTATACATATACAATATATAAATAAATGATAAATGCGTTGTACTTTTATAGCGCTTTTCTACCTTCAAGGTACTCAAAGCGCTTTGACACTACTTCCACATTTACCCATTCACACACACATTCACACACTGATGGAGGGAGCTGCCATGCAAGGCGCTAACCAGCACCCATCAGGAGCAAGGGTGAAGTGTTTTGCTCAGGACACAACGGACGGGACGCGGTTGGTACTAGGTGGGGATTGAACCAGGGACCCTCGGGTTGCACACGGCTACTCTCCCACTGCACCACGCCGCCCCTATATAAATATACAATATATAATACAATAATATCCATCCATCCATTTTTCTACCGCTTATTCCCTTTTGGGGTCGCGGGGGGCGCTGGCGCCTATCTCAGCTACAATCGGGCGGAAGGCGGGGTACACCCTGGACATGTCGCCACCTCATCGCAGGGCCAACACAGATAGACAGACAACATTCACACTCACATTCACACACTAGGGCCAATTTAGTGTTGCCAATCCACTTATTTAATACAATAATATCCATCCATCCATTTTCTACCGCTTATTCCCTTCCGGGGTCGCGGGGGGCGCTGGCGCCTATCTCAGCTACAATCGGGCGGAAGGCGGGGTACACCCTGGACAAGTCGCCACCTCATCGCAGGGCCAACACAGATAGACAGACAACATTCACACTCACATTCACACACTAGGGCCAATTTAGTGTTGCCAATCCACTTATTTAATACAATAATATATATAATTCAATTCAGTGGTTGCTGCGTAGATGCTATATATTATCTATATATAATACATTTAAATTCACACACACTTACATATATACATATGTACACACATATATACACAACACACACATATATACATATACATATATATATATATGTATATATATACATACATACATACATACATACATACAATACCTACATATACACACATAATCACATACATACACACATGCATACCCAAAATACACACATATCCATCATATAGAGTGGCCGTGCACAACCCGAGGGTCTCTGGTTCAAATCCCACCTAGTACCAACCTCGTCACGTCCGTTGTGTCCTGAGCAAGACACTTCACCCTTGCTCCTGATGGGTGCTGGTTGGCGCCTTGCATGGCAGCTCCCTCCATTGGTGTGTGAATGTGTGTGTGAATGGGTAAATGTGGAAGTAGTGTCAAAGCGCTTTGAGTACCTTGAAGGTAGAAAAGCGCTATACAAGTACAACCCATTTATTTATTTATACACACACACACACACACACACACACACACACACACACACACACACACACACACACACATACACAATATCACATAAAACACTGCAAAGAGCTACAATAGGATGGACTTTATTCATCCCACCTCCGATGACATGCACCTGGGGATAGGTTGATTGGCAACACTAAATAGGCCCTAGTGTGTGAATGTGAGTGTAAATGTTGTCCGTCTATCTGTGTTGGCCCTGCGATGAGGTGGAAACTCCTGAAGAATTTGGAGGTAATCCTCTTTTCATTGTCACATTTACTCTCTGTAAAGCACCAGTTCCATTGGCAGCAAAACCAGAGCATAATACTACCACCACCATGCTTGACGATAGGTTGGGTGTTCCTGGGATTAAAGGCCTACTAAAACCCACTACTACCGACCACGCAGTCTGATAGTTTATATATCAATGATGAAATATTAACATTGCAACACATGCCAATACGGCCTTTTTAGTTTGCTAAATTACAATTTTAGATTTCCCGACGAGTTTCTTGTTGAAAACGTCGCGGAATGATGACGCGTATGATGACGTGTGTTTGTGACGTTATTGGTTGGAGGGGACATACTAGCTCAGCACCACTTACGGATAAAAGTCGTCTCTTTTCATCGCATAATTACACAGTAATTTGGACATCTGTGTTGCTGAATCTTTTGCAATTTGTTCAATTAATAATGGAGACTATAAAGAAGAATGCTGTTGGTGGAAAGCGGTGTATTGCAGCTGTCTTTAGCACCGAGACACAGCCGGTGTTTCTTTGTTTGTTGTGAAGCTTTAACACAGAGCGGTCAATCGAACATGTTTCTCTACGTCAACCAGCATGTTTTTGGATGGGAAAATTGTGATATAGATCTTACCGGAGACATCAGTGGATTATTCGTCCTCCTGCGATATATATCTTACCGGAGACATCAGTGGATTATTCATCCTCCTGCAGTAGCTGTCAAAAAAGGCAGCTGTGAGCTTGGCTCCTCAGCTTCTCTCTGACTTTGAGGTATGTCTTTACAATCTCACTAAAACACTATTAAAACAATAAGCATATAAGGGATCTTCCAGAATTATCCTAGTAAATGTGTCTAATTACATCTGAAACGCTCACACTGCCGCCGCCCAGAGACGTCGCTTTTTATTTTATTTATTTTTATTTTTTTTTCTAGTTCTTCACTAGCAATATACCTCATCCACGAATCTTTCATCCTCGCTCAAATTAATGGGTAAATTGTCGCTTTCTTGGTCCGAAATGCTCTTACTGCTGGTGGCGCACATTATAAACAATGTGAGGATGTGAGGAGCCCTCACACTGGTGACGTCACGTGCACATACTTCCGGGAAAGGCAAGGCTTTTTTATTGAAGACCAAAAGTTGCAAACTTTATAGTCCATGTTCTCTACTAAATCCTTTCAGCAAAAATATGGCAATATCGTGAAATGATCAAGTATGACACATAGAATGGACCTGCTATCCCCGTTTAAATAAGAAAATCTCATTTCAGTAGGCCTTTAAAGGCCTCACCTTTTCTCCACCAAACATATTGCTGGGTTTTGTGGCCAAACAGCTAAATTTTTGTTTCATCTGACCACACAACTTTCTTCCAGAAGGTCTTATATATGTCAAATTAAACAAAAAATGAGCTCTTTGGCCACAATACCCAGCAATATGTTTGGAGAAAAGGTGAGGCCTTTAATCCCAGGAACACTGTAGTATTATGCTCTGGGCCTGTTTTGCTGCCAATGGAACTGGTGCTTCACAGAGAGTAAATGGGACAATGAAAAATGAGGATTACCTCCAAATCCTTCAGGACAACCTAAAGTCATCAGCCTGGAAGTTGGGTCTTGGGCGCAGTTTGGTGTTCAAACAGGAGAATGACCCCAAACACACGTCAAAAGTGGTTAAGGAGTGGCTAAATCAGGCTAGAATTAAAGTTTTAGAATGGTGTTTCCAAAGTCCTGACTTAAACGTGTGGACAATGCTGAAGAAACAAGTCCGACAAATTTAGCCGAACTGCACCGATTTTGTCAAGAGGGAGTGGTCAAAAATTCAACCGGAGTTTGTGGATGGCTACAAACATTGCGCACGTACGATTGCACCTGGCAAAGACAACTAAACAAGATTGTCTGCTGTGGTGGGGGGGCAACGTGGCCACAGACCCACAACCACTACCTGGCTTTCATGGACACACACCTGTTGTTGTTGACTCTCATTGGACTGACTGGCTGTGTTATCGCGTTTGCAAGATCACCAAGGTCGCGGGACAGAGACTGCAGGCTTACACACACATATGCATTCAAGAAAAGTACATGCCTCACACACATACCCCAGCCCCCATTCGTCGCCTTCAACCGTGGGGTATGATGGAACACAGAGCAGCTGGCTGGCAGATTTGGCCCGCCCCCTAACCCCTCGATGCAAGTCTTGAGTCCCAAAAGAAGCCCAGTCTGAGGCTATGTCTACACTACGACGGATAACCCCTTAAACAAATAATTATTTAGCCCAAGCCTCGTTTCAGTCCCCTCCTTGGACAATATTTTACACGGCTAAGTGCGCCGTCTATTTCTTGAATCTCCGCCTCTTAGCTTTGTTTGGACTCATCGATCGTTTACAAACAGAGTTCGGAGAGGAAGTGACGTCAGAAAGAAAGCGCCACAGGCGGCTTCATAACAACCTGGTTCCACTCGAAGTAATCACATGTATTTGTATTGAACTGTTTCGGTACGGGGGTTTCGGTTCGGTTCGGAGGTGTACCGAACGAGTACACATGCTAGCAGCGACCGGGCTAGGACAACATGTAAAAGCCAGAGCTGGAAGACCCTCTTGCCTCGTTAAGATCTCCCGTTTGGGAACACTTTGGTTGCGCGATACAACAATGGAGGACGGAGGTTTGCCGACATTGTTCAGCAGCTGCTTGGGACAACAGGCGCAGGGGAGACACTCCTCCAGGGCTGATGTATTCTCGGGGGAAACACCCTTCACTCTACCCGGCAGTGGGTCTCCACAGCTCCAGACTCCAGAGTAAATGAAGAGTCCGGCGATTAGTTACAAATTGTGGCTTTATTGAGGTCTTGCACACAGCCAATCCAACAAAACACCAGCCACTCCAGCACTCGCGCTAAGCTCCCTCCCCTTGCTCGCCCACACACTCACTGACGTCACCTGCTGTCACATATTAAAGGGCCACACACACACACACACATACTACTCTCATAACACATGCTAACCCATTTGAAGCGTCACCACCGCATTCAAGCAGCCTCTCCTCGGCGAGTCAGGCAGGGCTAAAGCAATAACAAATGTTTTTATACCAACAAATTTAAGTCCATATTGCATTAAAAACTAGATTTTGACCCACTTCTATGGTGGAACATGCCAAGTTAGCCAGGCTTGGGGGGAAAAGAAAAGTTAATCTGAGGCTGAGTTGACTTGAAACTGTTTAATGTTGCACTTTTTATATGTAGAAGAAAAGTTTTGTTATTTTATTTACAACTTGAGGCAGTTTAATGTTGATTAACGTGAACCCCGACTTAAACAAGTTGATAAACTTATTGGGGTGTTACGATTTAGTGGTCAATTGTACGGAATATGTACTGTACTGTGCAATCTACTAATAAAAGTCGCAATCAATCAATACAAAAAAAGCACTTTAGATGTAGAAAGGTTTTGTTAAGAAACCATTCTGAGCCTTATCTTATTTAGTTTTTATTTTATATGTGTTGACCACATTAACCCTGGCAATGGACCCTGTGTGTATATGTATGTTATGCCATTGTTCACAAATTTGGTTAATAAATAACCAAACAGTGTATATTTTGTTGTTTTCTTACTGTACCGAAAATGAACCGAACCGTGACCTCTAAACCGTGGTACGTACCGAACCGAAATTTTTGTGTACCGTCACACCCCTAGAGGCGAGTCATCCAGACATGCCCGTGTTTCTCCTTCCTCTACATGTGGAAATCACACATGAATACCTTAAGAGAAAGCGATTGCAGCTATTTGGGATACAACACTTCTCAAAGTCCAGGTCAGCTGTGATTCTACTTACAGAAAAACTTTGTCCATTTGTCGAAGGAGAGAGACGGTATAGTACTGAATATGATTCATTAGTATCGCTGTACTATATTAATACCGGTATACCCTAGTGTAAACATAGCCACAGTCAACATACACATGCAAACTCTCCCAAAGTACAGGACATTATGCCATCTACAAACACTTTTGTATTCAGACTTGGAGGCAATCTCTGGTGATCATTCAGTAGCAAATTTTCAATAAATACTTATCTTTGCTTGAATGGATCAGGGCATCAGCAAAGTTACTACAATGCAGCTGAGACTACATACAGGAGTCCGCTGGCAAGGTCTCTCATCCACTTGTACATAAACGCTCTCAAATAAACTTGTTTTCCGATCTGCACTCACCATTCTACCTTCCATAATTACGCTCACATTTAGCATGTCATAACCCTGATGCTGGTCCCATTTCCAATGGGGTCTTGAGCAAGTGGCAAATATACCACAGCAAAGGAGGATTTATTGTGAGGTAAAATGTACAGTAAGAATAGAAAAGCAATAGGCATAATGGGAGGCTTTCACTCAGAGAGCTTCCTTTCTCCAAACAACCTTCCTCTCTGTGCCATCAGAGCGGATCGTCATTAAATGCATCCGTGCGTCCTGAAAGAGGCTTTTAATTTGGAGTGGAGCTCAGACAAAAATGGAGGAGAGCTAAGGCGTGCTGAGTATGACTCAATGTTTATAACCTTGCTATAGACAATTTAAGAATGGCGAGCAAATGAATGATGCAGGCTTTAAAGCGCACCGGGGGAACTTATTTGCATTCATTATTTTTGTTTTGTCCGTGATGCTAAAGTGATGCGTGGCCGCTTTTGTGAGATGTTTCTGAATAATCTCAACTCAAGCATCCTTATTGTCGAGGAGAATGTGCTAGAGAACTCAAGCTGGTGTTTTGTGCTTCTGAAAGAAACACACTTTTAATGGAAGAATGGGATTGTATTTTTTTTTTTTTTTATTGATTTACAGGAGCTTCAAGATAGGCATCTTGAAGATGAATGTACACTTACGATAAGATGCAAAGAGCGTTTTTCCATAGCTGCCGGCCCCAGCTCCCCACCCCCTCCTCTGCATTTTGCCAACTGGTGCTCAAAGCTGACCAAGCATCAGCTTTCCCCCGTGCTGATAAATGGGCCTTTTGAATTGATGGCAAGCTGGAGGAAAAAAGAGATAATCCCAGATAATGTGGACACAGTTTTCATTTCTTGTCACCCAATTAAACTGCAATTATCCCGAGTGCAGGAGAGGAGAAAAGTGGAAAGAATGGCCAAAGAATGGGAGAGCGGGGCTCCCTGGGACACTCTCTCGCAGACACATTAGCCCAGATTCGCTCCGTCCTGATAAAAGAAAGCCCCCTTTTCTTGCACTTGGCAGTGCACAGCGAGAGGCAGACCAGCTGCAACCTGGGGCTGCGCACAAGAATGCCTGGACAACTTTGTGCCATTAAAAAAAAAAAAAAAAAGATCCAAATGTAAACAGGTTGTGGCCCCGCTCGGAGTGTCTTTAACAGAGGACATAAAGGTTTGATCCGTGTCCATTTTTCATGTCATTATCATGCTAATGTCCGTGACACATTGTGGCTGGGAACAAAAGGCCATATTTTGTGAAAGCTTTGTCGGCAATGACTGGTCATGGTAAGAACCCATGGAGATAACCACACGGGGGGTTCAAAAAAGCAACACGCAAGCCCCCAGAACATCCAAAAAGTGCTCGGGTGAAGAGATTGATGGCATTTGATGGCATCTACCATCGGCGCCAATCTACATTTCTGCCAGTGGGTGCTTTGTGTGTTTATACTAGTGTTGTCTCAATACCAAAATTTTGGTACCGGTAGCAAAAGTATTTTGTTACTTTTCGGTACTTTTCTAAATACAGGGGATTACAGAAAATGGCATTATTTTAACAACAAAATCTCAGGGTACATTAAACATATGTTTCTTATTGCAAATTTAGTGTTGTGATCCGCTGCCCGGATCATATTATGTTTAGGTTTTTGAGTCTTGTTGTATTATGTTCTGTTAGTGTTTGACTTCTTTAGTTCCTGGTTGTACTTCCTTGTTTATTTCGTCACCATAGTTACTCATTGTTTTCACCTGCCGCTTGGTCCTGACGCGCACCTGTGTTGTAATTACGTTCTTTATTTAAGCCTGCCTTCTCCCGTCAGTGGGCCTGGGTTAATTGTTTGCAGTAAGCTACAGTCAAGTATATGTTTCTGGTTCCAGTCTCCGTGCTAAGTATTAGCCTTAGCTTCCCGTGCGTTCAGCACGCTATCCTCTTGTTTCCAGACTCTGTGCTAAGTATCAGCCTTAGCTTCTCCATGCGTTCAGCACGTTGTTCTTTTGTTGATTTCTGTCTGTTTAGTATTGTGTATCGTTTATTAAATCATCCTGCCTTTACGTTTTTGTCCGGCGTGTCCTTTGTATTCCTGGGGAGAACAAAATCCCGCATCACCATGCGTCCTAAGCGAGACATTTTGTCCTTAAATAAAATAGTGAACATACAAGACAACTTGTCTTTTAGTGGTATCATGTTCGTCCTTCGTTTTCGAAGATGACCAGGTGAATTCGAGTTGATTTGTGTTTGCGGAGATGGCTGATGAGGCCAATCGTAGCACGGAATGACCGGCTGCAGTGAGGGCAGGTTATGGCTGGGGGGTGGCTGGCTGAGAGAGAGGAACAGTCCCTGGTCTTGCGGAGCTGTCGCTTCTGTTCGGCTTCATGGATGCGTTTTTCCTCAAAGTCTGCTACACCATGCAAGACTGCAGAGCGCCAGTTTGAACGGTGTTGGGCATCGGCTTCCCAGGTCTCTGGGTCCAGACCACAGCCCTTGAGACTGGTCTTTAGGGTGTCCTTAAAGCGTTTCCGCTGTCCGCCGCCTGAGCGCTTTCCATGGTGCAGTTCACCGTACAGAAGCATTTTTGGCAGGCTCCTAATTTAGCTGCTGACATATGCAGTAACAAATTGTTTCATTTTCCGTTCTATTATTTTGGCAAAATTATTAAGGACAAGTGGTAGAAAATGAATTATTAATCTACTTGTTCATTTACTGTTAATATCTGCTTATTTTCTGTTACAACATTTTCTATCTACACTTCTGTTTAAATGTAATAATCACTTATTCTTCTGTTGTTTGATTCTTTACATTAGTTTTGGATGATACCACAAATTTGGGTATCAATCTGATGCCAAGTAGTTACAGGATCATACATTGGTCAGATTCAAAGTCCTCACGTGTCCAGGGAAATATTTCCTGAGATAATAAACATAATATATTTGTTTATATTGTCCCGGAAGAGTTGGTGCTGCAGGGAATTCTGAGAATTTTTTCTGTAGTGTTTATGTTGTGTTTGTCGTTGTTGTTTAGTGTGGTTTCACTATATAGCACATGTATATGATAGTGTTGGCATTGTTTATACAGCCTCCCTTAGTGTGGCATTATGGAGAGGCGGAGCCGACGGTCCGACAGAGCGGTAGGGCACGCTAGAGCACGGCCCAAAATGGCGGCGAGGAGGCGGAGAATGCGAGCGAGCGGCGAGGCGGGGCGTGCCGGGAGCGACGCCGCAAGCGAGATCAAGTGCGTGGATCGCGCACCTGGTCACAATTAAGGTCTCTCCTATCGATGTATAAAAAGGGAGAAGGAGGAGAGAATGGGGCAGAAGGAGTTGGAGAGCCCGCAGCACATGCAGCGCGCGAGAGACGGAGAGCAAGAGGCAACCGAAGAGCGAGCAGTGGAGAAGGAAGGAGCTGAAAAGCGACCCGACCTGCACTAATGTTTATTTGAAAAAATAAATAAGTGTACACCTGCGAGCAATGTCCTTCCTTGATGGTCCATGGAACCCGCACGACGGCATGAGTCCGTCACAGGCATGTATGGCTGTTGACTAAGTACGCCCTTCATTCACTCATGTGCGGTGTGTTCAAAGTAAAAAAAGGTAGCGTTCATGATCAATAGCATTTTTTCTATAGGTATTTGTATTGCTCCAGTTTTAGTGTAAAAATACTCATTGTCATTTCTATATTATTATTCATTTCACTAACTGCTTATTTGTTATCACTTTTATGATCATATTTGTGCATATCGTATGTGCTGGTGTTGTTCTGTTGTTGTTGTTGTTTTTGTTGTGTTTGCTGTTGTTGTTTTTGTCTCTCTGTGTAATCCCCCTCTTATCCCCACAATTTCCCCCTCTGTCTTCCTTTTTTTTTTTTTTTTTTCTATCTCCTCCTGCTCCGGCCCGGCTGCACCAAATGATAATATAAATACATTTAATAAAGTCAAATTCAAATAAGACAACAAGAGAAGTATCCCACACTTCTCTTTTGTAAAGTAAATCAGAACAGCCGATATGGGCATTACATCAACTATACGATTTGCCTGAGAAGTTCGACAGGACAAAAAAACAAAAAAAAACACACAAAAAAAGGTAGCGTGTGCTTTGTATTACTTGGCCGTCGAGGGAAGACTACGGAAAACGGAAAATGCATTTGGACTGGCAAAGCAGACTGTATCAGTTATCGTACGCCATGTATGTCGCGGACTCAGCATCTAGGTCCAGAGTGTATAAAGTCACCAAAAACGAATGGACAATGAAGCTGAAGGCCAAATAGTTCGGAGTGTTCTGACTAGATTTTTAAATCCCAAGATTGATTGAAGTAAAATTGTCTTTATCACATTGTTTATATTCACATATCCATTAAAGATTTGATTAATTTAGGATGGCTCAGGTGTGATTCACTACAATAGGGCGCCACAGCACACTGGATTCCAGTTAATTGAAATACCACAAGACTGGATATTGTTCAGATAAGTAAAATTTAATATAAGAGCTAGCCCACAAAGCAACATTGGAGGTGACTATGACCTGCGCATTTTCCACGCATGCGTTCTAAGTCGAATTGCACCGGCGGACAGAGGTGGGGAGGGGGTCTTAAATGACCATTGTGTGTGTGTGGACAAGGATAAGTTTAGGTGGGATTTACCCTGGATAACTTTAGTGTAGAAAGGGCCTCAGAGTAAGCAGTTGTACCTAATGTTGTGATCAGAGAATTCATAACATTTTTATAGTTTATTTTCGACGGTGCAAGGGAAAAAAAAAATAGTGGTGATGTATGTCTTTACGATAATATATTTAAGTGTACATTTTCTAAGGATACATTCTGATACTTTTAGAGAGGGGGGTGTAGAGAAGTTCAATTCCAATATAAAGACAGCACCTCTACAAACAGACCGGTTGCAAACAAATGCATTAAAGGCCTACTGAAACCCACTACTACCGACCATGCAGTCTCTTGATAGTCCTTAAAGGCCTACTGAAATCCACTACTACCGACCATGCAGTCTCTTGATAGTCCTTAAAGGCCTACTGAAAGCCACTACTACCGACCATGCAGTCTCTTGATAGTCCTTAAAGGCCTACTGAAACCCACTACTACCGACCATGCAGTCTCTTGATAGTCCTTAAAGGCCTACTGAAAGCCACTACTACCGACCATGCAGTCTCTTGATAGTCCTTAAAGGCCTACTGAAAGCCACTACTACCGACCATGCAGTCTCTTGATAGTCCTTAAAGGCCTACTGAAAGCCACTACTACCGACCATGCAGTCTCTTGATAGTCCTTAAAGGCCTACTGAAACCCACTACTACCCACCACGCAGTCTGATAGTTTATATATCAATGATGAAATATTAACATTGCAACACATGCCAACACGGCCATTTTAGTTGACTAATTTGCAATTTAAAATTTCGCGCGAAGTATCCTGTTGAAAACGTCGGTATGATGTAGCGGACATTTTTTTCCAGCCCGATCCCAGCTATGAGTAGTCTGCTTTAATCGCATAATCACACAGTATTCTGGACATCTGTGTTGTTGAATCTTTTGCAATTTGTTCAATTAATAATGGAGACGTCAAAGAAGAAAGATGTAGGTCGGAAGCGGTGTATTGCAGCTGCCTTTAGCAACACAAACACAGCCGGTGTTACCTTGTTTACATTCTCGAAGGTGAAGCTTTACTATGGAACAGAGCGGTCAAACGAACATGGTCCCCTACCGCATGTCAACCGGCAGGTTTCGATGAGAAAATTATGGTAATAAGTCGGCTCTTACCGTAGACATGAGCAGCGCTTGCGTCGTTCCTTACACACCTGTCAAAGAGGTAGCTGCGGACTGTCTTGCCTCCTCCGACAGGCCGCCCCCGAATGTGGAATGCTTCCACCGTGGAGGAGGGGGAAAAAAAAGCTCAGCCCGGCCCGAAGGGCTGCCTTTGCTACGCCTCGTCGAGAAATGTGGCTTCCCTCAGAGACAATTATCGGTCACCACACCCCTACGACATTCAGGTACGACAGTATAATCTCACTACAACACTAGTAACACAATAAGCAGATAAGGGATTTTCCAGAATTATCCTAGTAAACGTGTCTAATAACATCTGAATCGCTCCGACTGCCCTGTCTTTTTTTTTTCTAGTCCTTCACTCTCACTATCCTCATCCACGAATCTTTCATCCTCGCTCAAATTAATGGGGAAATCGTCGCTTTCTTGGTCTGAATCGCTTTCACTGCTGGTGGCCATGATTGTAAACAATGTGAGGATGTGAGGAGCTCCACAACCCGTGACGTCACACGGACATCGTCTGCTACTTCCGGTACAGGCAAGGCTTTTATATTAACGACCAAAAGTTGCAAACTTTATCGTCTATGTTCTCTACTAAATCCTTTCAGCAAAAATATGGCAATATCGCGAAATGATCAAGTATGACACATATAATGGACCTGCTATCCGCGTTTAAATAAAAAAATCTCATTTCAGTAGGCCTTTAAGTGGGTCAAAAACGTGACTGTGGAGTGCAAAATTGACACTAAAGCATATCCAATACATATTATCTAGACCACAAAGCAGTGTGTTAAATGCAAATCCAAATCATCAAATGTCACCTTTAAGAATACACCATAGTTAAAGAAAAAAACAGATATGCTTCTTTAGTGAATTGTTTGCTTGGTTTTAGGTGAACTCTCCAGTGGCAGAAAATCTAAGAGGTGAATTAATGTCTTTTGTAATTACAGTTCCGCTTAGCAATTATCACTCGGGACAATTTATGGATTAAACATATTGATTTCGCTTGACTCTTGGCAGGGCGTAATTTGAGCACATAAGATACCTTCCTATGGGACACAAACAGCCCCCACAGGGGGTGAGGGTCTATCGGGGAGGGGTGGCGACCCTCTAAAGCAGGGGTATCAAACGTGCAGCCGGTGGGCCGGATCAGGCCCGCAAACAGGCGTTTTGCGGCCTTCGAGGTGAGTTTTCAAAGTATAACATTGAGCTGAAATTGTGTAATAAATTAAACTGCTGATCTAAATGTGTCCACTGGGTGTCGCAATAACAATTCTGTTGGGCAAGCAAACACTTTATACGCAGTAAAAAGCATATAACTATGGTAACACGTGGTTGTGGCTCCTCCTTTCAAAGAAATGAAACGCAAAACCTGCAGTTTTGGGTCTTCTGCTTCGAACGTATTGTTCTTTGAAACCCTCATTGCCCATAAATGTCTGTCAAAAATGAGAAAAGTGAGTCAAACTAAACCATCTTCAACAGTTTCTACCTCCATGTGTGTAGTTTGTTGAGTTAGCACACGATTAATACCTGGACAGAAGTTTGTTGTTTATTTTGTTCAATTCCACATAGGCTGTGACTTCATGTTTATTGGTTTTTTTTTTAGATACACTGAGACTAAGTCTAAGTTCATTGTGTTTTTCAAACCACACACATTCTTTTCCTTCAGAATTGGAAGTGTTTCGTCAAAGGATTATTTGTGATTTGTACATTTTCAGAATGTGCTTGTTCCATTTTTGCCCAAAGAAATCTGAAGTGGTCTTTATTTTTTAATTATCATTAGACTTAGACTGAGACTTCCTTTTATTGTCATTCAAATTTAAACTTTACAGTACATATATGAACAACATTTTGTTGCATTCGCTGGATAAAAGACCAATAAGGTGCAGATATAAATATATAGATTATTATACAGATACATATATTGCACTTTTGCATATGCATCCACATTTATGAATGGATGTTGTATTGTCATTATATTCCAGCGAGTTCATCCGTTTTGGGGGAGTTGAGACAATTATTATGATGCGTTCGAGAGTCTGATGGTCTGAGGGAAGAAGCTGTTACAGAACCTGGAGGTTCTGCTACGGAACCTCCTTCTAGAGTCCAGCAGTGAAAACAGACCTGGGTGGAGGTTTGTTTGAGTCTCTACATATTTTCTGAGCCTTGGTCAGGCAGTGGCTTTTTGCGACTTCCCAGATAGGAGGAAGAGGAGTCCTGAACAGGCTCCAGTCCAGATAGAGATGCATTTGGTCAGTAGGCTCTCTATAGCGGCTCTGTAGAATGTGGTGAGAATGCCAATCATGCCATGATTTTACCGGTCCGGCCCACCTGGGAATAGATTTTCCTCCATGTGGACCCTGAGCTAAAATGAGTTTGACATAGGTGTGTAACGGTATTTGTATTTGTATTAAAACGGTACCATGAATTGATTAACCTGGACCCCGACTTAAACAAGTTGAAAAACTTATTCGGGTGTTACCATTTAGTGGTCAATTGTACGGAATATGTACTGTACTGTGCAATCTACTAATAAAAGTATCAATCAATCAATCAATGTGTATTTGTATTAAACCGTTTCGGAACGGGGGTTTCGGTTCGGAGCGGCGGCGGCGATGACCAAGAAGGATACAATTACAACACTTTATGTACATATTTATATACATATTTATATAATATTTACATATTTATATAATATGTAACTACAAGCTCAATTCACAGACACAGTCCCATTGCTTTTATGAGCGGTCGAGTGAGTCAAAAGCCAGAAAAAAATAAAAATAAATAAATTATTATTATTATTATTTTTTTTAATTCTTTTTTTTTTTTTTTGTGGAGGCCGTAATTCTTTCGTAGCGGGCCGCCACAAATAAATGAATGTGTGGGAAACCCTGGTCGGTTATTTCACTTGAACTCCAAGGTGTTCAGGGATGAATAGTCTCTCCTATTGCTATTGTACTATTTTTTTCCGCAATAGTTACATTAATCATTAGTAATGTAGCAGCCTAGTTTTGAATGGCAGGGTCCCTGCTATCACATGTTGACCAAAATATCACATTTACATAATAAAAATCCACAACAGGCTTCCCAAATGCTGTAATAAAATAAGCATGATGAATTGACTTGAAACTGTTTAATGTTGCACTTTTTATATGTCGAACAAAAGTTTTGTCATTTTATTTAATCTGAGCAACAAATTGAGGCAGTTTAATGTGGGATTATTATAGTGTTCCCAATGTTAAAAGGATAAAGCCATTGTTTACGAATTTGGTAAATAAATAACCAAACAATTTATATTTTGTCGTTTTCTTACTGTACCGAAAATGAACCGAACCGTGACCTTTAAACCGAGGTACGTACCGAACCAAAATTGTTGTGTACCGTTACACCCCTAGTTTGACACCTCTGTTCTAAAGGCAGCGTCTTTAGCCAACATCTCCTGGGACTATGATGCAACCTTTGTGTGCATATCTGTTTGGAGTGTATATTGACTTTCACCAAACAACTAAAGTGCAAACTAGTGGAGCATTTTCACTTGAGTAAATTTATTTATCTTCACACAGCCGATTAGCGCTTTGAAGTGTGGATTTTTGAGCAGGCATGTTGCTCGCTTTGCTCGTCCTCCCCTCTGAGGCTGCTTAGATAAACTGGGGGTGGGGGGGGTGGTGGCAATAAACAGATTACTTTAAATTATTAGACAAACATCTCAACGCACAGGGTGCCTGCTTTGCCGATAAGTGGAAGTCATCTGTGAGGGAGGGAGCATCCCGGCTGTCGGGCAGGCACCGGAATTGGCATGGCAATGTTGCTGATGAAGGCGAGGTGGGAACACTGTCAACATTTGATCAATACACCGAGCCAGTGATTATCTCCCTCTTTTCCTCACTCGCTCCTTTTGGGACTGAGTAATGGCCTTGATTGGTCAAGCGATACCATAGGAGGTAGCATAAATGTTGCCTTGTGTTCGTCAAAATAATGAAATCAACTTAGGCAGCCACCCGCTCTCATCCCCCCCCAAAACATGTTTGTGCTGACAGGACCCAGGCCCTTTCATCGATCCCACCGTCATTCATAAACACGCACGCGCCATGCCTACGCTCTAGCGTGCTGGAGGGGGGAAACGACATTTGCACCTGGGGAAGCCATATTTCCTTCCTCCAGAGCTCACCTAAGTAAGATGTGGCATTCAGCTAATACATTCTAATTATCGAACAGAAGTAGCAGACGATGTGCGCGTGAGGTCACGGGGTTGTGGAGCTCCTCACATTGTTTACAATCATGGCCACAAGCAGCGAGAGCGATTCGGACCGAGAAAGCGACGATTTCCCCATTAATTTGTGCAAAGATGAAAGATTTGTGGATGAGGAAAGTGACAGTGAAGGACTAGAAAAAAGAAAAAAAAAGACCAGGGCAGTAAGAGCGATTCAGACGTTTACTAGGATGATTCTGGAAAATCCCTTATCTGCTTATTGTGTTACTAGTGTTTTAGAGAGATGATATAGTCTTACCTGAAAGTCGGAGGGGTGTGGCCACGGGTGTGGTGACCGCTAGTGTGTCCGAGGGAAGCCACGTTTCTCGACGAGGCAAGGCAGCCGGGCTGAGATTATTATTTTTTCCCTCCACAAAGTAAGCATCCGACGGTCGGTGGCGGCCAGTGGGAGGAGGCAAGAGAGTCCACAGCTGCAGGAGGAACGACGCAAACTCTCCGCTCATGTCTATGGTAAGAGCCGAATGTAAACAAGGAAACACCGGCTGTGTTTGTGTTGCTAAAGGCGGCCGCAATTCACCGCTTCCCACCTACATCTTTCTTCTTTGACGTCTCCATTATTAATTTAAAAAATTGCAAAAGATTCAGCAACACAGATGTCCAGAATACTGTGTAATTATGCGATTACAGCAGACCACTTATAGCTGTGAAATTTAAAATGGCAATTTAGTAAACTAAAAAGGCTGTATTGGCATGTGTTGCAATGTTAATATTTCATCATTGATATATGAACTATCAGACTGCGTGGTCGCTTCACGGTGGCAGAGGGGTTAGTGCGTCTGCCTCACAATACGAAGGTCCTGCAGTCCTGGGTTCAAATCCAGGCTCGGGATCTTTCTGTGTGGAGTTTGCATGTTCTCCCCGTGAATGCGTGGGTTCCCTCCGGGTACTCCGGCTTCCTCCCACTTCCAAAGACATGCACCTGGGGATAGGTTGATTGGCAACACTAAATTGGCCCTAGTGTGTGAATGTGAGTGTGAATGTTGTCTATCTGTGTTGGCCCTGCGATGAGGTGGAAACTCCTGAAAAATTTGGAGGTAATCCTCTTTTCATTGTCGGATTTACTCTCTGAAACGCACCAGTTCCATTGTTAGCAAAACAGGCCCAGTGCATAATACTACCACCACCATGCTTGACGTTAGGGTGGGTGTTCCTGGGATTAAAGGCCTACTAAAACCCACTACTACCGACCACGCAGTCTGATAGTTTATCAGACTGCGACTTCCGCCCGATTGTAGCTGAGATAGGCGCCAGTGTCCCCCGCGACCCCAAAAACGGATTAAGCGGTAGAAAATGGATGGATGGATGCGTGGTCGGTAGTAGTGGGTTTCAGTAGGCCTTTAAGGGTTATTGGCGCTCTGTCCTTCTCCCTACGTCCATGTACCACTCTGTCCAGCGGCGTTTTAAAAAGTCATACATTTTATTTTTTGAGACCGATACCGATAATACGTTTTAAAGCATTTATCGGCCGATAATATCGGCAGTCAGATATTATCGGACGTCTCTAAAATAAACATTGATTGATTTAATTGCTATTTGAGCATATGAGCATTCTCTGTCCCTATTAGCGGCTCTTAAAGCCTTCTTACCTTTTGTCCGCTCAACACAAAAACTCACACAACCTCAGTCTCTTCCCTCCATGATTCACAAGCACAAAAACTTGTGGCAAAGGTGACTAATATGCTGGAAACGCCATCCCCCGTTAACAGGAGCACCTTTGCTGTGGCGCATGCACACGCGAGGCAAACAAGCCCGCGTATTCCCGCTGAAGGACGGCGCGGTGTGAAAGCCAAATCGCTACGCAGCGCTGCCACGGGTTCAAGGAGATTGGATCGTGTTTTGTTTGCGGCGCTGCCTCGATTCATACCCTGCATAAAGGGGAGAGAACGGCCTTTGTGGGGTTGCAGGAACCTTCGGCGTGAGAGCGGGGGTAAGAAAAAGCCTTAGTGCATCACTTTTCTCTGATCCCCCAACTGTACACGTATCTGGGAGATGCGTGCCACGAGCGAGTCTTTTCTTCCACGGGGTCCCTGTGATGAGTTAGCAAGACCTGCAGTGATAAAAGCTGATAGGAAGGGTCGCTATCAGGTGGCAGTGTGGGTAATTACAACTCTCTATTTGGGGCTTTGCAGCGATGCCTCGGCGATAAGGGGGTGCATATAATGAGAAAGAAAGGGCCCGGTGATAATGTATCTGTTAAATGGTTCAAAATAGTCTATCCGGTGGGGTGGGGGGGGGGGGGGGGGGGGGGGGGGGGGACCACAGACTGCATGGAGGTGCATCTCATGAACCAAGGATATGTGGAGGCTAAACATCCAGCCTGAAGGCCTCAGCCATAATCTTAGATCAAAAATCTGACTTTCCACCAATAACATCAGGATGAGTCCCCCCCCCTCCCCAAACAATTCAGGGCATTTGCTACTATTTCGTTTGCCCCCGAGGCACAGTGGAGATATTCAAGCAAGGTGAGATTACATTTAATACTATGACAAGCGCCGGTTTAAAGACGAAGGTCTTATCAAGCTCCCGAGCGGCGCACCCTCTGTACAGCCATTCTCCTTTCATAATGTGCTTTCAAAGTTTGTTGTACGCGTCGGCTCAAGTCCTCCAAGACTGAAATGACTATCAATCCTCTTTTCTCCCTCTTTAGCGTCACATCACAAGCGCTGACACAAACACTCCGCTCAGTCCTTAGGGCCATTTCCAGCATCATCCGGCATGGTTGCAGCTTTGTGATTCACACACACACAAACAGACACACACACACACACACACACACACACACACACACACACACACAGGATCATGACCACCATCAATAGTACGTGCACTAATGTGATTAAGTTAATACTGCGGTCTATGAGAGGATTATTTCTCAATTCCTCCTGATATGCGTAATATTTAGGTGGTGGTTGAGTAAATATTTTGGTTCTCCACCAAAATAATTCCCACGTAGACAAAGACACGAAAGTCTGCCCCGAGGTGCAATAAAGACTGTATAATTAGAATGATTAAAGAGCTGCACAACTAATTTGGCAGCCGTTGAATGAGTTGCGAGAACACAGCCTTCAAAATAGGTCACGTCTTTAAACCACGAGCAAATGCTAACTTTATTCACTCGAATTATGCACGTGTGACTCATTTGAGGTGATGCCGAAGTCGACATTGTCTCCCTACCGAGCCGATCATTATGTGGCCTGGCGCTTAAGCGGGCTTTCTGTGCATTGTGAGAGGTGTAAAGGAAACCTCATTTAGACAAAATGCCTTCTGATCTAAATGGAGGCATCTTTAAATAGCAATCCATTGGATCTTTTACACATTTAAACTGTTTGTCATTAGCACTTTATCAAAGGCTCACTTAAGATAAGATTCTGGCGCTAATAGGATGTACTGGTGACTAATTGACTGTCAATACCAATCACATCGTGCACAGGGCCGCTTTTGTCCTACGTCTATGCCTCATATTTCAAGTGTTTTCATTTTGTTTCCTCTTTTCAAAACGCATGCTTTATTTATGGCACTATAATCTTCCTGATACAATTTATCCCTCTATATCTGTTAATTACAAAACCGGTCCAAATGTTGGTTGAAACAATGCGCACGCATATTTATAATTACTTTTCACACCGTCTTATTCTATTAGACATAAAATCAATCAGTTCAGACATCTTCATCGAAAAATCTGGAGCAAAAATCGTCAAGATTTAAAGAAGTCAACGCTGAAAAAATGTTGCAGGTTTGTCCTTTTCTGATTCAGAAAGGGACATCAATCAATCAATCAATGTTTATTTATATAGCCTCAAATCACAAATGTCTCAAAGGACTGCACAAACCACTACGACTACAACATCCTCGGAAGAACCCACAAAAGGGCAAGGAAAACTCACACCCAGTGGGCAGGGAGAATTCACATCCAGTGGGACGCCAGTGACAATGCTGACTATGAGAAACCTTGGAGAGGACCTCAGATGTGGGCAACCCCCCCCCTCTAGGGGACCGAAAGCAATGGATGTCAAGCGGGTCTAACATGATACTGTGAAAGTTCAATCCATAGTGGCTCCAACACAGCCGCGAGAGTTCAGTTCAAAGCGGATCCAAGACAGCAGCGAGAGTCCCGTCCACAGGAAACCATCCCAAGCGGAGGCGGATCAGCAGCGTAGAGACAAACCCCTTATTTGAGTTATTTTAACTCAACATTTTGGGGTTATTTTTTTCAACCCAACTTTTGCGTTGAATTATTTAACCAAAAAGTTGAGTTACGATAACTTAATGTTGTGTTATTCCCAACCAAACTATTGGGTCAAATTATCCATCCATCTATTTTCTACCACTTATTCCCTTTGGGGTGGCGGGGGGAACTGGTGCCTATCTCAGCAACAATCGGGCAGAAGGCGGCGTACACCCTGGACAAGTTGCCACCTCATCGCAGGGCCAACACAGATAGACGGACAACATTCACACTCACATTCACACACTAGGGCCAATTTAGTGTTGCCAATCAACCTATCCCCAGGACTTTGGAGGTGGGAGGAAGCCGGAGTACCAGGAGGGAACCCACGCCGAGCCTGGGATTGAACCCTGACTACTCAGGACCTTCGTATTGTGAGGCAGACGCACTAACCCCTCTTCCACCGTGAAGCCCATCCATCCATCCATTTCCTACCGCTTATTCCCTTTCGGGGTCGCGGGGGGCGCTGGCGCCTATCTCAGCAACAATCGGCCGGAAGGCGGCGTACACCCTGGACAAGTTGCCACCTCATCACAGGGCCAACACAGATAGACAGACAACATTCACACTCACATTCACACACTAGGGCCAATTTAGTGTTGCCAATCAACCTATCCCCAGGACTTTGGAGGTGGGAGGAAGCCGGAGTACCAGGAGGGAACCCACGCCGAGCCTGGGATTGAACCCTGACTACTCAGGACCTTTGTATTGTGAGGCAGACGCACTAACCCCTCTTCCACCGTGAAGCCCGTGGGCTTCAAATTATTTAACCCAAAAGTTAAGTTATGCTAACTAAATGTTGGTTGATTCATAACCCAGATATTGGGTTGAATTCAGTGACGTGCGGTGAGTTTTATAGCTGGTGAGGCACTGACGTAATCAGAATCAGATTTACAAATATACAGTATGCGATCTGCAAAGATTATTTGCCATTTGATTAACAGCAGTTTACGGTTTATTTTTTTATTTCTGCATCCTTTACCAGAGGTGGGTAGAGAAGCCAGAAATTGTACTCAAGTAAGAGTACTGTTACTTTAGAGATGTATTACTCAAGTAAAAGTAAGGAGTAGTCATCCAAATATTTACTTGAGTAAAAGGAAAAAGTATGTTGTGAAAAAACCACTTAAGTACTGAGTAACTGATGAGTAACCCGTTTGTTTAATAATGACGGCAACAAGTAATGCACAAAAACATAAAAATAGCAATGAACAAATTCAGAGCCAGGAATATTTCTTAAGCAACTAAAACAATAATATATATTAAATAATACATACATGGTTTTACACTGTATTGAGAAAACATTTGAAAAATAATTTTACCTTTGCAACCTCATTATACTATTGGCTAAGTTTTATTTTCATAAATGTAAGTTTCTCAATACCCAACCTGTTTTTTGTGCCTTTAAAAAAGATTTAGAACTCTACATTAAAACACTCTACCTCTAACAACCCAAAAGCTGTGAAAACGATGATGCTGTGTTCCAAATTTAAGTTATTGACTGAGATTGAGTAAGCCTATGGCTTTGCACTTTGTTCATTTTATATATACCATTTTTTGCATTCTATTTTAGTTACTTTGAATTCACAACCCCCTGGCGCTGTTTTGTACAGTTTTTATACTGTTTTGTACTGTTTTTGTACTTACTTTTATTATTATTTTCAACTGTTTGTAAATGTTGAAATTTATAAATAAAGGTTTATAAAAAAAAAGAAGTGTGCGGTTAATCATGTGACCGGCTGGCTCTGTTTGATTGGTGAAAGGGAGTCAAACGTCACCAGTGACTGCATTTGATTGGTGAAATGCAGGCATGTGGTGGATCCTACTTTGAAGGTCTGTCTGACAAAACAAACAAAGCGTGCATTGGATGGACGGACGGATGGATGGATGGATAGATAGTACTTTATTGATTCCTTCAGGAGAGTTCCTTCAGGAAAATTGAAATTCCAGCAGCAGTGTATAGAGTTGAGATCAATTTTAAAAAAGTAAAAAGTAAATAATGGGGGTTGAAATGGAAACAAAATAGAGAAATATTACAATAACAATAAAAAATAAGTAGCAACAATGGGAATAAAAATATAACAGTAAAATAAGAATATAACAAGACAAAGTAGGCAGTACTGACCATGTTATGAAAACGTATTGCACTGTTAATGTTTTGCATCCCCTGTCATCCTTGTACCCCCTGCTTCCCCGCCCCAGAGAGGAGTTGTACAGTCTAATGGCGTGTGGGACAAAGGAGTTTTTGAGTCTATTAGTCCTGCACTTGGGATGAAGCAGTCTAGCACTGAACAGGCTCCTCTGGCTACTGATAACACTATGCAGAGGGTGACTGGCATCATCCAGGATGCTCACTAGTTTGTCCACAGTCCTCTTCTCTGCCACCGTCACCAGTGAGTCCAGTTTCATTCCCATTGTAGAACCGGCCCGCCTGATCAGTTTCTCCAGTCTGGAGCTGTCCTTTTTAGATGTACTGCCCCCCCCAGCACACTACCATGTAGAACAGAACACTGGCAACCACAGACTGGTAGTACATCCACAGGAGTTTTCTACAAATGTTGAAGGAGTGCAGTCTCCTGAGGAAGTACAGCCTGCTCTGTCCTTTCTTGTACTGGTGGTCCGTGTTAACAGTCCATTAACAGATCGATAAAAATCAGTAGCGAGTAGCGAGCTGAAAGTAGATAAATGGAGCGGAGTAAAAGTAGCGTTTCTTCTCTATAAATATACTCAAGTAAAAGTATGTTGCATTAAAACTACTCTTAGAAGTACAATTTATTCCAAAAGTTACTCAAGTAGATGAAACGGAGTAAATGTAGCGCGTTACTACCCACCTCTGTTCTTTACACATACAAACAGTCGTCCACAAAATGTGCATTTCATTAAAAACGAAACCAAAATAATGTTATCGCCGTTTTACCTTTATTTATAAATGAAGTCCATGCACCGGTCCTTCTGTATAAAAATAGCCGACACTTTCTGGTTAAAGAGGAACATTATCACAATTTCAAAAGGGTTAAAAACAATAATCAGTTCCCAGTGGCTTGTTTTATTTTTCGAAGAGTTTTTCAAAATTTTACATCTCCCAGAATATCGCTAAAAAAAGCTTTAAAGTGCTAAATTTTCGCTATTTGCGATGCGACTGTCCATTTCCCTGTGACGTCACACAATGCTGCCAATACAAACAAACAATGGCGAATAGCACAGCAAGATATAGCGACATTAGCTCGGATTCAGACTCGGATTTCAGCGGCTTAAGCGATTCAACAGATTACGCATGTATTGAAACAGATGGTTGGAGTATGGAGGCAGATAGCGAAAACGAAATTGAAGAAGAAACTGAAGCTATTGAGCGAATAGCTATTGACGCTATTCGGCCATAGCATGGGTGTACCTAATGAAGTGGCCCATAGCTTAACTGCCTTATTAGCATCGCCGGTAAAATGTGCGGACCAAACGATCAGGACTTTCGCATTTTGTGACACTGAAGCAACTTAAATCCGTCAATTGGTAAGTGTTTGTTTCGCATTAAATGTGGGTATGTAGTTTAAAATGTACATACAGCAAGCGTAAATAGCATGTTAGCATCGATTAGCGTAGCATGTTAGCATCGATTAGCTGGCAGTCACGCTGCGACCAAATATGTCTGATTAGCACATAAGTCAACAACATCAACAAAACTCACCTTTGTGATTTCGTTGACTTTATTGTAGCTAATGCATCTGCAGGTTATCCATACATCTCTGTGCCATGTCTGTCTTAGCATCGCCGGTAAAATGTGAAGACACTCCGGCACATTCAATGGGGGTCTGGCGGCAGATTTCTTGCCACTTTCGCATCTTCGGGCCAGTGGTGCAACTTGAATCCCTCCCTGTTAGTGTTGTTACACCCTTCGACAACACACTGACGAGGCATGATGTCGCCAAAGTTCCCAAAAATAGTCGAAAAAACGGAAAATAACAGAGCTGAGACCCGGTGTTTGTAATGTGAAAATGAAAATGTCGACTGTATTACCTCGGTGACGTCACGTTCTGACGTCATGACTACAAGACCGATAAACAGAAAGGTGTTTAATTCGCCAAAATTCACCCATTTAGAGTTCGGAAATCGGTTAAAAAAATACATGGTCTTTTTTCTGCAACATCAAGGTATATATTGACGCTTACATAGGTCTGGTGATAATGTTCTCCTTTAAAGTCCTCCTTCACTTCCTTCAGTTTTAAAAGTCTTTTAAGAGTTCAACATAGTTGCTGCGATTAACAGAGCTCCTACTCTCATCACAGAATGCAGATGCAGGCAGTTTAGGGAGGAACATGGAGGAAAGAGGAAGGTTCACGCAGCTACAGAAGGACGGTGATTTAGACGGTATAGTGATGTTTATGCAGGAGGCAATTGAAGGCAGGTAAAGAAAGAAGGAAGGTGCCGAGAGAATGATGTTGAATGTAGGCAGACAATGTTTCCCTTACATTCATTTGCTTGTGCGGTCTGCCACATGTAGGCATGTAAATTGTTAAGATGTTATCGACACGATACCCTTGTCGATATTTCTTATCAACACCGGTATTTATCAGTACTCTTATCTCTACCACATGTAATTTGTGTGAATAAAGATGTGGAGAAAATGCATTGCAATTAGCACAAGAGGTTGAACACTAACACAATGTACTATAACAATTTAGAGCAGGAAGGTATTGTATGAACAGTTGTAAATAATATTACAAAAATAAGAAATCTCAAGGTTTATCTCACGACGACAACACAAACACATCGGCTTGGGTGTTAGCTTCTTAGCATTAGCATTCTGTTCACTCGGGTTGAGGCTAAAATATACACAAATGGAGTGTCACTGGCTACTTTTACAACATGTAATAAAGTAAAATAGTTGATATTTGATGTTATTTACCTTTGTGCTGCTTCCTATATTTCACATTTATCCAACAAAGTCAGAGTAGTTAGCAGCTGAGGTCCTCCGCTTGAAGTCCAGCTTCATACTTCTCTGTAAATACGTTTACTTGTAGCTTTGTGTATTGAAATTAAGTCTGTAAAAATAATAAACAACAATAAACTGTATATAGATTAGATACTACGGCAGAGTAAACCTCTTCCATACCTCTACCATAACTACTGCACCTTATTGTGCAACTTATCGTCTTGTAATTAATGTACATCAGAGCTATTCAAATTGTTGTATTTTTTTGCATTTAATGTATTAGATACTGTAACTTGTGTTTGGATCCCACTGTACGCAATATCTGAAGAGCATGGAAAAAAGCATTTCACTGAGGTGTACTCTGCATGTGACGAATAAAACTTGAAAAAACTCTGCACGATAGTTTTACTGATCAGGGTTTTTCAGCACAAAGATGACACACAAAAGTTCCTGCATGTCGAAAGCTCCTTTCGTTCAATCAAGGCGGCTCACACGGTCAATAAGGTGGACACTATGTTTGACAGATCAACTTAATGTGTATTATATTTATCTATGACAGCATTTTTGTTGTAAATTGTGAGGTGTGTCTGTTAAAATCACGGTTGTTTTTACAAATGATGACAGATGTGAACAAGAGAATGCCTTCAGTGATGTCCGACTTCAATGATTACCTCTCAAAATACCATCGTTTATGTCACCACATGACCATTGCTTGAGAAATACCATACAGGAACACATTGACGCCCTACTTCGCATTGAAACACATCAACAGTGTACAAAACGGGTTATCTTCTGATGCATTTAAAAATCAATAAACCCGCATCAGCAATTAAAACATCTTATGTGGTACTGTCAAAATTAAAATGGCAAAAACATATCAAACATTAAAAATTAAGGAATAAAATATTTGAACTCACAATTTGTAGAACCCATTCGACAGTGGTACCGCTCATTGTTGGTTGATTCGAGTGGAGGTGGCGGGAATTTCCCCATTTCATCGCCGGGACAGCTGAGCTAGAAGGTACAGGAGGTTGTATGTTTACAAGCCATACCTGCAAGTTATTCTTTCAATATTCCATCTTCTACAGTCATTTTTGAGGAGCCAACAATCATCTCATTTAACTGCCATGCAGAATGTAGAGGGAAGAGGTAGCAGGAAGATGTAATCTCAAGGATAGATCTGAAGACAGGAAAAGAAAACACTAAGGCAGGGGTGCCCACACTTTTTCTGCAGGCGAGCTACTTTTCAATTGACCAACTCGAGGGGATCTACCTCATTTATATATATCATCTATATTTATTTATTTATGAAAGAGACATTTTTGTAAACAAGTTAAATGTGTTTAATGATAATACAAGCATGTGTAACACATATAGATGTCTTTCTTTCACAAAGACAAGAATATAAGTTGGTGTATTACCTGATTCTGATGACTTGCATTGATTGGAATCAGACAGTAATGATGATAACGCCCACATTTTCAAATGGAGGAGAAAAAAAGTTGTCCTTTCTGTACAATACCACATGAAAGTGGTTGGTTTTTGGCATCTAATTGATCCAGCTTCCATACACTTTACAAGAAAAACATTGGCGGCAAATTCCGTAGCTTGCTTGATTGACATTCACCGCACCCGAGGGTCTTGTGAGATGACGCTGGCTGCTGCCAGTTCATTATTATGAAAAAATGACAGAGAGGAAGGCGAGAAACACTTTTTATTTCAACAGACTTTCGCGCCGTCCCTTCCGTCAAAACTCTAAAGGCCGACTGCACATTTCCTATCTTCACAATAAAAGCCCTGCTTCATGCTGCCTGCGCTAACAAAATAAGAGTCTCGGAAAGCTGGCGTGCACAAGTGATGTGCACGCCAGCTTTCTGAGGGATCGATTGTGCACGCCAGTTTTCCGAGACTCTGTATTTAGTTAGCGAAGGCAGCATGAAGCAGGGCTTTTATTGTGAAGATAGGAAATGTGCAGTCGGCCTTTAGAGTTTTGACGGAAGGTACGGCGCGAGAGTCTGTTGAAATAAAAAGGTGTTTCTCGCCTTCTTCTCGGTCATATTTTCATAATAATGATCTTGCAGCAGCCAGCGTCATCTCACAAGACCCTCCGGTACCGTGAATGTCATTTAAGTGACGTCTTGGTGAAGATTGATGATCACTAATTTTTAGGTCTATTTTTTTTTAAAAGCCTGGCTGAAGATCGACTGACACACCCCCCGCGGTCGACTGGTAGCTCGCGATCGACGTAATGGGCACCCCTGCACCAAGGAGACAAATAACAATCCCCAACTTTATACAGTCATGGTCAAAAGTTTACATACACTTGTAAAGAACATAATGTCACGGCTGTCTTGAGTTTCCAATAATTTCTACAACTCTCATTTTTTGTGACAGATTGATTGGAGCAAAGACTTGTTGGTCACAAAAAACCTTCATGAAGTGTGGTTCTTTTATAAATTTATTATGAGTTTACTGAAAGTGTGAGCAAATCTGCTGGGTCAAAAGTATACATACAGCAATGTTATTATTTGCTTACATGTCCCTTGGCAAGTTTCACTGCAATAAAGCACTTTTGGTAGCCATCCACAAGCTTCTGGTTGAAATTTTGACCACTCCTCTTGACAAAATTGGTGCAGTTCAGCTAAATGTGTTGGTCTTTCCTCTAGAAAGTCTCATCTTTGTCCGTGTGATGTCAGATGAAACTAAAATTAGCTATTTGGCCACAAAACCCATGTTTGGAGGAGAAAAGGTGAGGCCTTTAATCCCAGGAACACCATACCTACCGTCAAGCATGGTGGTGGCAGTATTATGCTCTGGGTCTGTTTTGCTGCCAACGGAACTGGTGCTTTACAAAGAAAAAGGAGGATATACCGCCAAATTAATTTAATGTTTATTTTCTGGTAATTGTTATATATTGTATATATGATATAGACATAATATAGATGGATAGATGGATAGATAGATAGATAGATAGATAGATAGATAGATAGATAGATAGATAGATAGATAGATAGATAGATAGATAGATAGATAGATAGATAGATGGATAGAACTTTATTGATTCCTTCAGCAGAGTTCCTTCAGGAAAATTAAAATTCCAGCGGCAGTGTACAGAGTTCAGATCAATTTTAAAAAGTAAAAAGTAAATAATGGGGGTATAAATGGAAACAAAATAGAAAAATATTACAATAAGAAGAAAAATATAACAGTAAAATAAGAATAAAAGAAGAGAAACTAGGCAGTAGTGACCATGTTATTAAAACAATTACAAATATATATCAGTATATATAATATACTCTACATAATTTATGTAAATATTACGTATATACTGTATTTTTCGGACTATAAGTCACAGTTTTTTTCCTAGTTTGGGCGGGGGTGCGACTTATACTCAAGAGCGACTTATGTGTGAAATTATTCACACATTACCGTAAAATATCAGATAATATTATTTAGCTCATTCACGTAAGAGACTAGACGTATAAGATTTCATGGGATTTATCGATTAGGAGTGACAGATTGTTTGGTAAACATATAGCATGTTCTATATGTTATAGACATTTGAATGATTCTTACCATAATATGTTACGTTAACATAGCAGGCACCTTCTCAGTTGGTTATTTATGCGTCATATAACGTACACTTATTCAGCCTGTTGTTCACTATTCTTTATTTATTTTAAAATTGCCTTTCAAATGTCTATTCTTGGCGTTGGGTTTTATCAAATAAATTTCCCCCCAAAATGCGACTTATACTCCAGTGCGACTTATATATGTTTTTTTTTTCCTTCTTTATTATACATTTTCGGCAGGTGCGGCTTATACTCCGGAGCGACTTATACTCCGAAAAATGCGGTGTTATATATTTTATATTGCTATATTGCAGGAGTCGGGAACCTTTTTGGCTGAGAGAGCCATGAAAGCCAAATATTTTAAAATGTATTTCCGTTAGAGCCATATCATATTTTTTAAAACTGAATACAAATGCATGCATTTTTTAAGTAAGACCAACATTTTTAGGGTATAATGACTCTGTAATTATTTTTAATAACATTGTTTTTTCTCGAACAGGTGCGTTAGAAAAAGGATGGATGGATTAAAATGGAAGAGAATGTTTTATATTTTGAACGATATTTTTAACATCATGACTACCAGTGGAATTATTCATTACTTATCGTGTTAAGCAATGTCAGCTAAGATTTATCTGAGAGCCAGATGTAGCCATCAAAAGAGCCACATCTGGCTCTAGAGCCATAGGTTCCCCACCCCTGGCCTATTGTCCTTTCCATCCTTACACTTTCCATCATTGTAACTGAGCTACTGTGTAACATTTTCCCTTGTGGATCATTAAAGTTTGTCTAAGTTTAAAGGCCTACTGAAATGAGATGTTCCTATTTAAACGGGGATAGCAGGTCCATTCTATGTGTCATACTTGATCATTTTGCGATTTTGCCATATTTTTGCTGAGAGGATTTAGTAGAGAACATCCACGATAAAGTTTGCAACTTTTGGTCGCTAATAAAAAAGCATTGCCTGTACCGGAAGTAGCACACGATGTGCGGGTGACGTCACGGGTTGTGGAGCTCCTCACATCTGAACATTGTTTACAATCATGGCCACCAGCAGCGAGAGCGATTCGGACCGAGAAAGCGACGATTTCCCGATTAATTTGAGCGAGGATGAAAGATTCGTGGATGAGGATAGTGAGAGTAAGGGACTAGAAAGAAAAAGAAAAAAAAAGGCGAGGGCAGTTGGAGCGATTTAGATGTTATTAGACACAGTTACTAGGATAATTCTGGAAAATCCCTCATGTGCTTTTTGTATTACTAGTGTTTTAGTGAGATTATATGGTACCTGAAAGTCGGAGGGGTGTGGCCATGGGTGTGGTGACCGCCAGTGTCTCCGGTGGGAGGAGGTAAGAGAGTCCATAGCTGCAGGAGGACGCAAACTCCGCTCATGTCTACAGTAAGAGCCGACTTATTACCACAATTTTCTCACCGAAACCTGCCGGTTGACATGTGGTCGGGATCCATGTTCGCTTGAGCGCTCTGTTCCATAGTAAAGCTTCACCTTCGGGAATGTAAACAAGGAAACATCGGCTGTGTTTGTGTTGCTAAAGGCAGCTGCAATACACCGCTTCCCACCTACATCTTTCTTCTTTGACTTCTCCATTATTAATTGAACAAATTGCAAAAGATTCAGCAACACAGATGTCCAGAATACTGTGTATTTATGCGATTAAAGCAGACTACTTGTAGCTTGGATCGGGCTGGAAAAAAATGTCCGCTATAATCCGAGACGTGATGCGCACGCATCATCATACAGACGATTTCAACAGGATTCTTCGCGCGAAATTTAAAATTGCAATTTAGTAAACTAGTAAACCGTATTGGCATGTGTTGCAATGTTAATATTTCATCATTGATATATAAACTATCAGACTGCGTGGTTGGTAGTAGTGGGTTTCAGTAGGCTTTTAAGTCTAAACATTTTTTTCAGGACAACCTAAAATCTTCAGCCCGAAGGTTGGGTCTTGGGCGCAGTTGGGTGTTCCAACAGGACAACGAGCCCAAACAAACATCAAAAGTGGCAAAGGAATGGCTAAATAAGGCTAGAATTAAGGTTTTAGAATGGCCTTCCTAAAGTCCTGACTTAAACGTGTGGACAACGCTGAAGAAACAGGTCTATGTCAGAAAACCAACACATTTAGCTGAACGCTGCTGATCCGCCTCCGCTTGAGATGGTTTCCTGTGGACGGGACTCTGGCTGCTGACTTGGATCCGCTTTGAACTGAACTCTCGCGGCTGTGTTGGAGCCACTATGGATTGAACTTTCACAGTATCATGTTAGACCCGCTCGACATCCATTGCTTTCGGTCCCCTAGAGGGGGGGGGTTGCCCACTTCTGAGGTCCTCTCCAAGGTTTCTCATAGTCAGCATTGTCACTGGCGTCCCACTGGATGTGAATTCTCCCTGCCCACTGGGTGTGAGTTTTCCTTGCCCTTTTGTGGGTTCTTCCGAGGATGTTGTAGTCGTAATGATTTGTGCAGTCCTTTGAGACATTTGTGATTTGGGGCTAGATAAATAAACATTGATTGATTGATTGATTGAACTACACACATTTTGTCAAGAGGAGTGGTCAAATTTTCAACCAGAAGCTTGCCAGAAGCTTGTGGATGGCTACCAAAAGTGCCTTATAGCTCGGTTGGTAGAGCGGCCGTGTCAGCAACTTGAGGGTTGCAGGTTCGATTCCCGCTTTCGCCATCCTAGTCAATGCCGTTGTGTCCTTGGGCAAGACACTTTACCCACCTGCTCCCAGTGCCACCCACACTGGTTTAAATGTAACTTAGATATTGGGTTTCACTATGTAAAGCGCTTTGAGTCACTAGAGAAAAGCGCTATATAAAAAAATATAATTCACTATTGCAGTGAAATGTGCCAAAGGACATGTAACCAAATATTAACATTGCTGTATGTATACTTTTAACCCAGCAGATGTGGTCACATTTTCAGTAGATCCATAATAAATTCAGAGAAGAACCAAACTTCATGAATGTTTTTTGGTGACCAACAAGTATGTGCTCCAATCACTCTTATCCCCAAAAATAAAAGTTGTAGAAATTATGGGAAACTCAAGACAGCCATGACATTATGTTTTTTACAAGTGTATGTAAACGTTTGACCACAACTGTGTATACGCCTGTTTCAGCATAATATTAAATTGCAATAATAGTGTGTTATTATTCCAATGCAACCTGTCCTCCCTGCAGTGTTAGTGACAGGTTGAGCAGAATGAATGATTTTTGGTGCTATCATTAAGATCATTGCACCCGCAGGGGCTGCTCAATTGCAGCGTGATAGCTGCTTCACCATTTTTTTTTACCCCCCTCCAGAGTCCAACGTGTGATCTCTCGGGGTATAGAGGACAGTGTCCCCATGGGCGTGTTGTTGCTGTCTGCCTTCTATATTTGCATGCTATTTATTTCTTATTCAAGCCTTATCGTGGTCTGTGTGCTCTGAGGTGGCAGTGCTGTCATATAGGCTTCCGTCTCAGACGCTGCATGGCACCCATGCAGGCAGGCTTTATCTGCAGGTAATTCTCCCAGCGCTCACTAACTCATCTTGAATTATTAAAGTGCCATTTCCGGGGCGGACAACGAGGCCGTTTGGAAGGATGGGGAGGACGCAGGTGAGGAGAGGGTTTATGTTATTATCATGTTTGTTTTTATTTGTGTGAAATAATCACACGCGGTGTGCTTGATGGAAAGTAAAAAATTCCACAACATGAGCAAAAAAAAAAGAAAGTGAGATGAGGTCTAAAAAGTGGAGATTGAATGTATTAACATGCAAATTTAAGAAAAACTGAGAGGAATTAAAAAATATACATTAGTGATACTAATAGTAATGTGAAATCCATATGCCAGAAGAGGAGTTGTCACTTGATAGAAACTTATTACCATAATTTATTCTGAATGAATTTAGAAGAAAAAAATAAAGCATTGCACCTGTGCCTGTTTGTTGCCATGAGAGCCACAAATGAACGTAAAATAAATTGTAAGAATTATATCTAACATATTTTTTTGGGGTCTCTCACCTGCACCCTGAATATCATCCAAAACACAAAATTATGATAGCATTAAATGTTATTATAATGCACGCACACAAAAAATAAAATGAATAATAATAAATCATTCTGACATCTTTATTTAAAAAATGCAAATATATCATAATATACTAATTATACTATGCAATAATAATTATTGTTATTATTAATACTAGCCTGTGCAAACAATGGCATTCAATTTAAAAAAAAAGGTTGCCTAATTAATCCTTGACGTCATAATTCTCGCACTCTGCTCTTTCCCCCTCGTATTTACAGTGCACGTAGAATAAAGGAGAGCCAAGAAGGTGCGAGAACAAACCACTTAAACCAACAATTTACTCAACAAGTCCGAGCTGATAAATGTAATTGCGAAGTCGAATCGTTGCAGTTGTCGACTGCCTGCCCTTGGGAGGGTCTTTTGAAGTGAAAAGAGAAGGAAAGTGAAAAGAGAGGGGAGGGGGAAAAAAAGAAAGGTTTGAAGAAAGTAATTAATTTTAACCAAGCGCGATTAGAAACACTTCAGACCTCCTCAGTGGCTCAATATTGGAGCCAAATGCGAGGATATTAAAGGCCTACTGAAACCCACAACTACCGACCACGAAGTCTGATCGTTTATATATCAATGATGAAATATTAACATTGCAACACATGCCAATACGGCCTTTTTAGTTTACTAAATTGCAATGTTAAATTTTGCGCGAAGTATCCTGTTGAAAAAGTCAGTATGATGACACGTATGATGTCGCGGACATTTTTTTCCCAGCCCGATCCCAACTATAAGTACTCTGCTTTAATAGCATAATTACACAGTTTTCTGGACATCTGTGTTGCAGAGTATTTTGCAATTTGTTCAATTAATAATGGAGACGTCAAAGAAGAAAGATGTAGGTGGGAAGCGGTGTATTGCTGCTGCCTTTAGCAGTTTCCTTGTTTACATTCCCGAAGATGAAGCTCTATTATGGAACAGAGCGGTCAAGCGAACATGGTTCCCGACCATATGTCAACCGGCAGGTTCCGGTGAGAAAATTGTGGTAATAAGTCGGCTCTTACCGTAGACATGAGCGGAGCTTGCGTCGTTCATCGTGCACCTGTCAAAGAGGCAGCTGCGTGGCTTCCCTCAGAGACACTGGCGGTCACCACACCCGTGGCCACACCCCTCCGACTTTCAGGTACGACAGTATAATCTCACTACAACACTAGTAACACAATAAGCAGATAAGGGATTTTCCAGAATTTACATATTAAATGTGTATAATAACATCTGAATCGCTCCCACTGCCCTGTCTTTTTTCCCCTTTTCAAGTCCTTCACTCTAACTTTCCTCATCCACGAATATTTCATCCTCACTCAAATTAATGGGGAAATCATTGCTTTCTTGGTCCGAATCGCTCTCGCTGCTGGTGGCCATGATTGTAAACAATTTATTTATTTTTTATTTAGCCTTTATTTAACCAGGTATAATCCCATTGAGATCAAAGATCTATTTTCCAAATGAGACTTGGCCAAGAGGGCAGCAGCAAGGTTACAAAAAAACAGTAAACAACACATAATACTACACGGTCTAGCTCCATCCTATCTTGCCGATTGTATTGTACCATATGTCGCGGCAAGAAATCTGCCTTCAAAGGACTCCGGCTTATGAGTGATTCCCAAAGCCCAAAAAAAGTCTGCGGGCTATAGAGCGTTTTCCGTTCGGGCTCCAGTACTCTGGAATGCCCTCCCGGTAACAGTTCGAGATGCCACCTCAGTAGAAGCATTTAAGTCTCACCTTAAAACTCATTTGTATACTCTAGCATTTAAATAGACTCCCTTTTTAGACCAGTTGATCTGCCGTTTCTTTTCTTTTTCTTCTATGTCCCACTCTCCCTTGTGGAGGGGGTCCGGTCCGATCCGGTGGCCATGTACTGCTTGCCTGTGTATCGGCTGGGGACATCTCTGCGCTGCTGATCCGCCTCCGCTTGGGATGGTTTCCTGCTGGCTCCGCTGTGGACGGGACTCTCGCTGCTGTGTTGGATCCGCTTTGGACTGGACTCTCGCGACTGTGTTGGATCCATTATGGATTGAACTTTCTCAGTATCATGTTAGACCCGCTCGACATCCATTGCTTTCCTCCTCTCTAAGGTTCTCATAGTCATCATTGTCACCGACGTCCCACTGGGTCATTATTGTCACCGATGTCCCACTGGGTGTGAGTTTTCCTTGCCCTTATGTGGGCCTACCGAGGATGTCGTAGTGGTTTGTGCAGCCCTTTGAGACACTAGTGATTTAGGGCTATATAAGTAAACATTGATTGATTGATTGATTGATAAAACATCACATTAACAACATTAAAACTTGCTCATATGACACATGTGCATACAGACAAGGTAGTCTGCAATTCTTTCACAGAAGCTTTAAACTGATTCAATGTAACAAGGGTTTGAAGTTGAATATTGGATTGTAGGTTATTCCAAGCATTCGGTGCTGAAAACCTAAATGCTTTCTTATACAGTTCAGTTCTTACTTTGGGGATGACAAATTGAAGAACATTCATTGAACGCAGATTGCGACTTCTTTGTTTTTTTGTTAATAGACAAGATAGATAAGATGGAGTGATACAAAGAATGGTTTTGTAGATGAAAACATACCAATGTTTGAGGAGTCAGGCACATAAAGATGTCCACCAATTTCTGTTTCACAGTAAAAGAAAAGCAAGACTTGTTTCTATAATAAAATCCCAGTAAAAGTTCCAGTTTTTTTTCCAACATACTGAATGTGCTCCTTAAAACTCAAGTGGTCATCAATTAAAAATCCCAAATATTTAAAAGACGATAATGTGAGGATGTGAGGAGCTCCACAACCCGTGACGTCACGCGCACATCGTCTGCTACTTCTGGTACAGGCAAGGCTTTTTTATTAGTGACCAAATGTTGCGAACTTTATAGTCCATGTTCTCTACTAAATCCTTTCAGCAAAAATATGGAAATGATCAAGTATGACACATAGAATGGACCTGCTATCCCCGTTTAAATAAGAAAATCTCATTTCAGTAGGCCTTTAAAGAAATGGATTGTTTGTGTATAGCCGTTAAAGGTGTGGGAGTCAGAGGCCGGGTCGCGGGGCCATAAGGGGCAGGTGAGGACAAACAAACGCGTGGACGCACCTAAATGCGCATGAAAAAAAGAAACAAAATCAAGATAAAGACCATAAAGCCAGTGTTGCGTGTCTAAAGCGTGGGTTGGCTTCTCTTTTTAACACAGAGGTGAGAATTTAAAGGCCTACTGAAATGAGATTTTCTTATTTAAACGGGGATAGCAGGTCCATTCTATGTGTCATACTTGATCATTTGGCGATATTGCCATATTTTTGCTGAAAGGATTTAGTAGAGAACATCCACGATAAAGTTTGCAACTTTTGGTGCTGACAAAAAAGTCCTGCCTCTACTGGAAGTCGCAGACGATGACGTCACGTTTGATGGCTCCTCACATATTCACATTGATTTTAATGGGAGCCTCCAACAAAAAGTGCTATTTGGGCCGAGAAAACGACAATTTCCTCATTAATTTGAGCGAGGATGAAAGAGTTGTGTTTGAGGATATTGATAGCGACGGACTGGGAAAAAAAAAAAAAAGCGATTGCATTGGGACGGATTCTGATGTTTTTAGACACATTTACTAGGATAATTCTGGGAAATCCCTTATCTTTCTATTGTGTTGCTAGTTTTTTAGTGAGTTAAATAGTACCTGATAGTCGGAAGGGTGTCTCCACGGGCGTGTTGACGCGCAGTGTCTGAGGGGAGTCGACGGCAGCTATGGCCTTCACAAGGTCAGCTTTTCTCCGATAGGAACTGACTTTTTAACCACGATTTTCTCACCGAAACCTGCTGGTTGACATTCGGTCGGGATTCATGTTCGCTTGACCGCGCTCTGATCCATAGTAAAGTTTCACCTCTGGGAATTTTAAACAAGGAATCACCGTGTGTTTGTGTGGCTAAAGGCTAAAAATCCCCAACTCCATCTTTCTACTTTGACCGATATTAATTGAACAAATTGCAAAAGATTCAGCAACACAGATCTCCAAAATACTGTGTAATCATGCGGTTAAGGCAGATGACTTTTAGCTACTGAAATGAGATTTTCTTATTCAAACGGGGATAGCAGGTCCATTCTATGTGTCATACTTGATCATTTGGCGATATTGCCATATTTTTGCTGAAAGGATTTAGTAGAGAACATCCACGATAAAGTTCGCAACTTTTGGTGCTGACAAAAAAGCCCTGCCTTTACCGGAAGTCGCGGACGATGACGTCACACGTTTGATGGCTCCTCACATATTCACATTGATTTTAATGGGAGCCTCCAACAAAAAGTGCTATTTGGGCCGAGAAAACGACAATTTCCTCATTAATTTGAGCGAGGATGAAAGAGTTGTGTTTGAGGATATTGATAGGGACGGACTGGGAAAAAAAAAAAAAAGCGATTGCATTGGGACGGATTCTGATGTTTTTAGACACATTTACTAGGATAATTCTGGGAAATCCCTTATCTGTCTATTGTGTTGCTAGTGTTTTAGTGAGTTTAACAGTACCTGATAGTCGGAAATGTGTGTCCACGGGTGTGTTGACGCGCAGTGTCTGAGGGGAGTCGACGGCAGCTTTATGGACGGCACAAGCTCAGCTTTTCTCCGATAGGAACTGACTTTTTAACCACCATTTTCTCACCGAAACCTGCTGGTTGACATTCGGTCGGGATTCATGTTCGCTTGACCGCGCTCTGATCCATAGTAAAGTTTCACCTCTGGGAATTTTAAACAAGGAATCACCGTGTGTTTGTGTGGCTAAAGGCTAAAAATCCCCAACTCCATCTTTCTATTGACTTCTCCGATATTAATTGAACAAATTGCAAAAGATTCAGCAACACAGATCTCCAAAATACTGTGTAATCATGTGGTTAAGGCAGATGACTTTTCGCTGTGTGTGTGTGCAGCGCTCATATTTCCTAAAAACCCTGTGACGTCTTGCGTACACGTCATCATTACACTACGTTTTCAAGATGAAACTCCCGGGAAATTTAAAATTGCAATTTAGTAAACTAAAAAAGCCGTATTGGCATGTGTTGCAATGTTAATATTTCATCATTGATATATAAACTATCAGACTGGGTAGTAGTGGGTTTCAGTAGGCCTTTAAGGCCTACTGAAATGAGATTTTCTTATTTAAACGGGGATAGCAGGTCCATTCTATGTGTCATACTTGATCATTTGGCGATATTGCCATATTTTTGCTGAAAGGATTTAGTAGAGAACATCCACGATAAAGTTCGCAACTTTCAGTCCTAAGAGAAAAGCCCTGCCTCTACCGGAAGTCGCAGACGATGACGTCACACGTTTGATGGCTCCTCACATATTCACATTGATTTTAATGGGAGCCTCCAACAAAAAGTGCTATTTGGGCCGAGAAAACGACAATTTCCTCATTAATTTGAGCGAGGATGAAAGATTTGTGTTTGAGGATATTGATAGCGACGGACTAGAAAAACAAAAACAACAAAAAAAACGCGATTGCATTGGGACGGTTTCAGTTGTTTTGAGACACATTTACTAGATTAATTCTGGGAAATCCATTATCTTTCTATTGTGTTGCTAGTGTTTTAGTGAGTTAAATAGTACCTGATAGTTGGAGGGGTGTGTCCACGGGTGTGTTGACACGCAGTCTCTAAGGGCAGTCGACGGCAGATTTATGGGCGGCACAAGCTCAGCTTTTCTCCGGTAAGAAGCGACTTTTTACCACAATTTTCTCACCGAAACCTGCTGGTTGACATTTGGTAGGGATCCATGTTGGCTTGACCGCTGTGATCCATAGTAAAGTTTCACCTCCGGGAATTTTAAACAAGGAATCACCGTGTGTTTGTGTGGCTAAAGGCTAAAGCTTCCCAACTCCATCTTTCTACTTTGACTGCTTCAATATTAATTAAACAAATTGCAAAAGATTCAGCAACAGATCTCCAAAATACTGTGTATTTATGCGGTTAAAGCAGACGACTTTTAGCTCTGTGTGTGTGCAGCGCTCATATTTCCTAAAAACCCTGTGACGTCTTGTGTACACGTCGTCATTACACGACGTTTTCAAGACAAAACTCCCGGGAAATTTAAAATTGCAATTTAGTAAACTAAAAAGGCCGTATTGTCATGTGTTGGGCTTTACGGTGGAAGAGGGGTTAGTGCGTCTGCCTCACAATACGAAGGTCCTGCAGTCCTAGGTTCAATCCCAGACTCGGGATCTTTCTGTGTGGAGTTTGCATGTTCTCCCCGTGAATGCGTGGGTTCCCTCCGGGTACTCCGGCTTCCTCCCACTTCCAAAGACATGCACCTGGGGATAGGTTGATTGGCAACACTAAAATTGGCCCTAGTGTGTGAATGTGAGTGTGAATGTTGTCTGTCTATCTGTGTTGGCCCTGCGATGAAGGGGCGACTTGTCCAGGGTGTACCCCGCCTTCCGCCCGATTGTAGCTGAGATAGGCGCCAGCGCCCCCCGCAATCTCAAAAAGGGAATAAGCGGTAAAAAATGGATGGATGCTTTAGAGCAGTGGTTCTGAAATGGGGGTACGCGTACCCCTGGGGGTACTTGAAGGTATGCCAAGGGGTACGTGAGATTAAAAAAAATATTCTAAAAATAGCAATAATTCAAAAATCCTTTGAATAATACTTCAACAAAATATGATTATAAGTTCATAAACTGTGAAAAGAAATGCAACAATGCAATATTCAGTGTTGACAGCTAGATTTTTTGTGGACATGTTCCATAAATATTGATGTTAAAGATTTCTTTTTTGGTGAAGAGATGTTTAGAATTAAGTTCATGAATCCAGATGGATCTCTATTACAATCCCCAAAGAGGGCACTTTAAAGGGGAACATTATCACCAAACCTATGTAAGTGTCAATATATACCTTGATGGTGCAGAAAAAAGACCATGTATTTTTTAACCGATTTCCGAACTCTAAATGGATGAATTTTGGCAAATTAAACGCCTTTCTGTTTATCGGTCTTTTAGCGATGACGTCAGAACGTGACGTCACCGAGGTAACACACCCGCCATTTTCATTTTCACATTACAAACACCGGGTTTCAGCTCTGTTATTTTCCATTTTTTCGACTATTTTTTGGAACCTTAGAGACATCATGCCTCGTCGGTGTGTTGTCGGAGGGTGTAACAACACTAACAGGGAGGGATTCAAGTTGCACCACTGGCAAGAAATCTGCCGCCAGAACCCCATTGAATGTACCAAAGTGTCTTCACATTTGACCGGCGATGACAGACATGGCACAGAGATGTATGAATAACTTGCAGATGCATTTGCAACGATTAAGTCAACAAAATCACAAATGTGAGTTTTGTTGATGTTGTTGACTTTTGTGCTAATCCGACATATTTGGTCATGGCATGATTGCCAGCTAATCAATGCTAACATGCTATGCTAATCGATGCTAACATGCTATTTACGCTAGCAGTATGTACATTTGAAACTAGATACCCACATTTAATGCGAAACAAACACTTACCAATCGACGGATTTAAGTTGCTCCAGTGTCACAAGATGCGAAAGTCCTGATCATTTGGTTAGCACATTTTACCGGCGATGCTAATAAGGCAGCCATTCTATGGGCCACTTCATTAGGTACACCCATGCTACGGCCGAATAGCGTCAATAGCTATTCACTCAATAGCTTCAGTTTCTTCTTCAATTTAATTTTCGCTATCTGCCTCCATACTTCGACCATCTGTTTCAATACATCTGTTGAATCGCTTAAACCGCTGAAATCCGAGTCTGAATCCGAGCTAATGTCGCTATATCTTGCTGTGGTAACCGCCATGTTGTTTGTATTGGCAGCACTGTATGACGTCACAGGGAAATGAATAGTGGTTTCGAAGATAGCGAAAATAAGGCACTTTAAAGCTTTATTTAGGGATATTCCGGGACCGGTAAAATTTGGAAAAAAAAACTTCAAAAAATACAACAAGCCACTGGGAACTGATTTTTATTGTTTTCAACCCTTTTGAAATTGTGATAATGTTCCCCTATAAGTTGGGTTCAAATCCAGGCTCGGGATCTTTCTGTGTGGAGTTTGCATGTTCTCCCCGTGAATGCGTGGGTTCCCTCCGGGTACTCCGGCTTCCTCCCACTTCCAAAGACATGCACCTGGGGATAGGTTGATTGGCAACACTAAATTGGCCCTAGTGTGTGAATGTGAGTGTGAATGTTGTCTATCTGTGTCGACCCGGCGATGAGGTCGCGACTTGTCCAGGGTATACCCCGCCTTCCGCCCGATTGTAGCTGAGATAGGCGCCAGCGCCCCCCGCAACCCCGTAAGGGACAAGTGGTAAAAAATGGATGGATGGGGTGTAGAAATCTTTATTTATAATTGAATCACTTGCTGGCGCCTATCTCAGCTACAATCGGGCAGAAGGCGGGGTACACCCTGGACAAGTCATCACCTCATCACAGGGCCAACACAGATAGACAGACAACATTCACACTCACATTCAAACACTAGGGCCAATTTAGTGTTGCCAATCGACCTATCCCCAGGTGCGTGTGGTAGAAATGGATGGACGGGATGAATCACTTGCTTTTTTTCAACAAGTTTTTAGTTATTTCCATATCTTTTTTCCAAATAGTTCAAGAAAGACCAGTAAATATTAGCAATATTTTGCACTGTTATACAACTTAATAAATGAGAAACTGATGACATAGTGCTAAATTTTACTTCTTTATCTATTTTTTTTAACCAAAAATGCTTTGCTTTGATTAGGGGGTACTTGAGGGATAGGTTGATTGGCAACACTAAATTGGCCCGAGTGTGTGAATGTGAGTGTGAATGTTGTCTGTCTATCTGTGTTGGCCCTGCGATGAGGTGGCGACTTGTCCAGGGTGTACCCTGCCTTCCGCCCGATTGTAGCTGAGATAGGCGCCAGCGCCCCCCGCAACCCCGTAAGGGACAAGTGGTAGAAAATGGATGGATGGGGTGTAGAAATCTTTATTTATAATTGAATCACTTGCTGGCGCCTATCTCAGCTACAATCGGGCGGAAGGCGGGGTACACCCTGGACAAGTCATCACCTCATCACAGGGCCAACACAGATAGACAGACAACATTCACACTCACATTCAAACACTAGGGCCAATTTAGTGTTGCCAATCGACCTATCCCCAGGTGCGTGTGGTAGAAAATGGATGGACGGGATGAATCACTTGCTTTTTTTCAACAAGTTTTTAGTTATTTCCATATCTTTTTTCCAAATAGTTCAAGAAAGACCAGTAAATATTAGCAATATTTTGCACTGTTATACAACTTAATAAATGAGAAACTGATGACATAGTGCTAAATTTTACTTCTTTATCTATTTTTTTTTAACCAAAAATGCTTTGCTTTGATTCGGGGGTACTTGAGGGATAGGTTGATTGGCAACACTAAATTGGCCCTAGTGTGTGAATGTGAGTGTGAATGTTGTCTGTCTATCTGTGTTGGCCCTGCGATGAGGTGCAGGTGGCGATTTGTCCGGGGTGTACCCCGCCTTCCGCCCGATTGTAGCTGAGATAGGCGCCAGCGCCCCCCGCGACCCCGTAAGGGACAAGTGGTAGAAAATGGATGGATGGGGTGTAGAAATCTTTATTTATAATTGAATCACTTGCTGGCGCCTATCTCAGCTACAATCGGGCAGAAGGCGGGGTACACCCTGGACAAGTCATCACAGGGCCAACACAGATAGACAACATTCACACTCACATTCACACACTAGGGCCAATTTAGTGTTGCCAATCGACCTATCCCCAGGTGCGTGTGGTAGAAAATGGATGGACGGGATGAATCACTTGCTTTTTTTCAACAAGTTTTTAGTTATTTCTATATCTTTTTTCCAAATAGTTCAAGAAAGACCAGTAAAAATTTGCAATATTTTGCACTGTTATAAAACTTAATAAATGAGAAACTGATGACATAGTGCAAAATTGTACTTCTTTATCTATTTTTTTTTTAACCAAAAATGCTTTGCTTTGATTAGGGGGTACTTGAGGGATAGGTTGATTGGCAACACTAAATTGGCCCTAGTGTGTGAATGTGAGTGTGAATGTTGTCTGTCTATCTGTGTTGGCCCTGCGATGAGGTAGCGACTTGTCCGGGGTGTACCCCGCCTTCCGCCCGATTGTAGCTGAGATAGGCGCCAGCGCCCCCCGCAACCCCGTAAGGGACAAGTGGTAGAAAATGGATGGATGGGGTGTAGAAATCTTTATTTATAATTGAATCACTTGCTGGCGCCTATCTCAGCTACAATCGGGCGGAAGGCGGGGTACACCCTGGACAAGTCATCACAGGGCCAACACAGATAGACAGACAACATTCACACTCACATTCAAACACTAGGGCCAATTTAGTGTTGCCAATCAACCTATGCGTGTGGTAGAAAATGGATGGACGGGATGAATCACTTGCTTTTTTTCAACAAGTTTTTAGTTATTTCTATATCTTTTTTCCAAATAGTTCAAGAAAGACCAGTAAAAATGTGCAATATTTTGCACTGTTATACAACTTAATAAATGAGAAACTGAGGACATAGTGCAAAATTGTACTTCTTTATCTATTTTTTTTTTAACCAAAAATGCTTTGCTTTGATTAGGGGGTACTTGAATTTAAAAAATGTTGACAGGGGGTACATCACTGAAAAAAAGTTGAGAACCACTGCTTTAGAGAAGGGAATAAAGGGGAAGAGGTAAAAAAAAAAAATACAAAAAAAAAAAAAACTCAGTCTACTGCGCATGCGCCGGCGCGCACTTTCACTACCTGCCACACAGGCAGTATTTCACACGGGGCCACGCAGAGTTCTCACCCACTTGCGCGCGCGCTGCTGCTGATGCTGGAGGACACGCAGCGTGGGTTTCACTTTAGCCGCACTTTCGTTTTGTCGTGGACGCAGAATGACGAGGATAATACAACACTTATAAGGATTTTTTTTTTTTTTTTTTTTGCAGAAGGGATGAAGTGCTGTTAATTTCACGTAAGTACCCCACGCGCGCCGTGTAGCGTGGACACTAACAGCGTTTTATTCATGCATACGCGTGTGTTGTTTTTTTTGTTTTTTTATATATATATAGAGTCGGTGCCAACTATGTCCAAACCCATGGATCACGTCAAACGCCCGATGAACGCCTTCATGGTGTGGTCCAGAGCCCAGAGGAGGAAGATGGCCCAGGAGAACCCCAAGATGCACAACTCGGAGATCAGCAAGCGGCTGGGCGCCGAGTGGAAACTCCTCACCGAGTCCGAGAAGCGGCCCTTCATCGACGAGGCCAAGCGGCTGCGCGCCATGCACATGAAGGAGCACCCCGACTACAAGTACCGGCCCAGGCGGAAGCCCAAGACCCTGATGAAGAAGGACAAGTTCTCCTTCCCGGTGCCGTACAACCTCGGCGAGCACGACGCGCTCAAAGTCGGCGGCCTCTCCGCGGGGTGCCTGGCCGACAGCGTCATGGGCCACCCGGACAAGGCGGCTGCCGCGGCCGCCGCCGCCGCCGCCCGCGTCTTCTTCAACCCCTCCATGTCCACGAACCCTTACTCCTTTTTCGACCTGGGCTCCAAGATGACGGAGCTTTCCCCGCACTCCTTCCCTTACGCGTCCCCGCTGGGGTACCCGCCCGCCGGGGCCACGTTCACGACGTCGGGCGGCGTCGGCGGAGGGACGCACACCCACACGCACCCTTCCCCCGGGAACCCAGGCTACATGATCCCTTGCAACTGCTCGGCGTGGCCCTCCGCCGGACTCCAGCCGCCCCTCGCGTACATCCTGCTCCCCGGGATGGGGAAGCCTCAGCTCGAACCCTACCCCGCCTACGCCGCGGCGTTATGATCGACCCCAAGTCGGAACAAAAAAAAAAAAACACTTAACTATTGCTGCAATAGTTCGATTATGCATGTGGTGACGTGTGCATACATTTATTACATCTACAGTGCGGAACTTGCCAAACTTTTGCCAAAGGGAGAACAGAGACAAATTGGCAAAAAAAAATAAAAAAATAAATAAATACCTTGTGTCCACTTTGCACCTGTTGGACACGCCCCGTGGTCCGTGGATGGCGACACACTCCTGTGCACCTGCAAGACAAAAAATTGTACAAAAAGTTCATGTGCCGCCTATAGGCTTATAAAAGCAGGAACATTTAGCATCGTGTGTACATTTAGAGTTTTTAAACCCCCTTTTTTTTTTGTTCTAGATGTCTGTAATATTTATTGTTTAGTGGAATCTATGGTGAGCAAATAAAAAGACGTGCATTTGCACATGTGAGAGGATGTAATTTATTTCAGATTCCAAAACATCCACCTCTTGTATCATGTGCAACACACAAAAAGGAGCTTTTTTTTTTTTTCCCACTAACTCCTATGGAATTTGTATATTTTGTGCTTGTTATGATGGATTATTCATCATCATAACAATACCGTTCTTGGATTAAAAGGTAATTACTTTTGTGTGTAAAATATCCACCTCCAAAAAAAAGGCCGCGTTTTATTTTGCTTTAAGAAAGAAAACAAAAGCTATTTGTATTTAAGGTGCATGCACCCCTAAAAGTGCATTTATAATCTGAATTAAACGGGACATGCACAACCTGCTGATCACCTGTCTAAGTGTGTGTGTGTGTGTTTCAGTTGATGCCCTCTTCCTGGATTACACTGGGAGATTAATTCATAAGGATTGGAGTGATTATGCAAAACTAATTTGGACAGTCCAGGGATAATTATCTCCGTCATGGTTAATTAAACTCTTTGAGTGGGTAAAACACCCTGATCTCTCTTTCCTCCACGGAACTTCCTCCCCCTGCAAAATAAGAAATAAAATAATTCCTGAATGTATTATTTAGATATTTCAAAAATAATCGAATTATGTGACATTTGAATATTTTCTAATACATATTGGTGTAATGAAAATGGATTAGGAATTCTTCCGTTGCTTTCTCCGCAGTTTTATTATATCTAAAGGAAAAGGGAATGAATGCTGAAAGAACTTTTTTTTTTTTTCCCTACCTCCGTCTCTTCTCTGGGAGCGTTTAGACGGTCGAGGAGGTTTTGTTTGCGAACAAAACCTGGGTTGGGAGGTTTTGTCAAAGTGTTGTTTGTTGAAGTGGGGCTGGGAGAAAAGCGGCTGCTCTCGCTCATTGTGATGAAAGCAATCAGTGGTATTTGGAAAACTGTTAGCATTGTGCACTTCTTCTGTGTCCATTGTGCAGGATTTCTTTTCACAAGGTCCTTTTTTTTTTTTTTCTCTCTCTCTTCTTCTTCTTTCCAAGCGATCCAGCTGGCCGGACTGAATAGCGGTGCAATGTGTACACGCTTTGTCCCCGCCAGCCCTTCAAGTAGCCCACACTGAATGGAGTGAGTTGACACTGCATGACAGTGAAACAACATAATAAAAAATACATGAGCGCATGAATAGGAGCAGGCGCATAAATAAATAAAATGGGTGGCCAAAACTGGATAAACTGAATGACAAAACGGTGAAAGACGAGGAGGGGAACAAAAAGATATTTAACACGCCAGATTAGCATTAGAATGCCATCTACGAACCAGAACAATTGATGAATAGGTTTACCGGCCAAGAAAGAAATGGACTAAATGCCTTTTGAATAGATAGCCTATGTTTTCTCTGTCTAAGACGGGGCCCTGAATGGGGAAAGGTGGAGATGCAACTGCGGAAAGAAGAGGCGGAAGAAAAGGACTTCCTTTTCAAATGTTTTTTTCAGTCTTGGCTCCAAGGTCTGCGAGTGTACATGGCACAGGCTGCGAATAATTACATTCATAAGAAAAAGGTGTAAGGTTAAAGACGTAATGGTACAATAAAATCTGAAAGATGACAACATAGGAAAAGTCATAGGGGTCAACGTACAAAGTATATATTATGGCAAAAAAAAAAAAAAAAAAAAAATCAGATGGAAGTTGCAATACAACACGGTATAAAGCTGTGCGTTTATGAGATTAAAGTGGAAAAAAAGCGCAAAATGTGTAAAGTAACCTGAAAAATGAGTTGTAATGACACTAGAGTGTCTATTCATTTTGTGATTACATCATAATTTGATAAGAAATGTTCGTAAGGCTGCGATGAGGTGGCGACTTGTCCAGGGTGTACACCGCGTTCCGCCCGATTGTAGCTGAGATAGGCACCAGCGGTAGAAAAATGGATGGATGGATGGATGTTCGTAAGGTCATGTGAAAAAAGGAGTCACCAATATCTCAGTTGCAATATTAAGGCCTGAATAAAAGAAAAGTCATAATATAGGAAACAAGTTGAACGGTCACATGGGTGAAGTCGTATAGTCATAATATTCTAAAACAGTGGTTCAAAAACTTGTACCCCCTGTGAACATTTTTTTTTAATTCAAGTAGCCCCTAATCAGAGCAAAGCATTTCTGGTTTAAAAAAAAAATACAGCACTATGTCATCAGTTTCTGATTTATTAAATTGTATAACAGTGCAAAATATTGCTCATTTGTAGTGGTCTTTCTTGAACTACTTGGAAAAAATATATATAAAAATAACTAAAAACTTGTTGATTAATAAACAAGTGATTCAATCATAAATAAAGATTTCTACACATAGAAGTAATCATCAACTTAAAGAGCCCTCTTTGGGGATTGTAATAGAGATCCATCTGGATTCATGAACTTAATTCTAAACATTTCTTCACAAAAAAAGAAATCTTTAACATCAATATTTATGGAACATGTCCACAAAAAAATCTAGCTGTCAACGCTGAATATTGCATTGTTGGATTTCTTTTCACAGTTTATGAACTTACATTCATATTTTGTTGAGGTATTATTCAATAAATATATTTATAAACATTTTTTGAATTGTTGCTAATTTTAGAATATTTTTTAAAAATCTCACGTACCCCTTAGCATACCTTCAAGTACCCCCAGGTGTACGCGTACCCCCATTTGAGGATCACTGTTCTAAAAGCCCAATATAGTCATACGGTTAGACTTAGACTGAGACAAACTTTAATGATGCAAAAGGGACATTGTTCCACACAGTAGCTCACTTACAAAGGATGGAAAGTGTAAGGATGGAAAGGAAAATGCAGGTTTAAAATGGACTAAAAATATACCGTAGTAGCAATATAAAATATAACATATGTAATATTTACATAATTTATGTAATAATAATACATGTATAGGTTAAGAGACTTAAGAGTTGGTGTAATTTTCGTTAAATAAATAAAACATATAGAACAATTTTTCCAGTTTCATTGTCTGATAATAAAAAATTAAAAGACGGAAACCGGATTATTATCCATTATCCGATTTTATGTGTTGGAAATTTAAAAAAAAAAGTTGTTCCCCCGTTCAATGTTTGGACATTTGGGTAGATTGCACATGTGCAGTGTCTCTTTTCAGTATCCAAGAGTGGCCTTGAACAACGACAGAAGAAGAAGACAATGAAGAACGGTGTTGTCCAAACATATTTGTTGTGGTCAAGGGTTCCTTTTTATATTTTTGATGTCCAAAGAAATGAAAAGTTATACATTTTATTGGTTCTCTATCGAGCAGGCAAAGACGTCCGTTGCTCTCCGTCTCTTGTTGTTCTGGGTCACATAAAAAAAACAGATAACGGATAATGGATAACACTCTGATTTTGGGTTGTTATTATCAAACAAACAAAAAAATTGTTACATTTATTTTTGTATTTCAAAACAAAAAACGAATGGCCGAAACCCATCGCAGACCCTTAAGTCTGAGAAAAGTTGCAATGATTCTACAATAGAGGTTTAAGTCACAATGTTGCAAAATGAATGTGTCTGTCTTTTGACATTTCCCATCAGGGATCGCTCAAGCCAGTCAATTGCATGTTTAATTGGGCTTAGCTTTTTTGTCTATCCTGATATAAGTCCTATTTATCCAGACTTGGCGTTATAGACATCATTATTGGCTGGGTGTTTGGGCCCTGTCCGGGAATCAAGCCTATACTTTACCTGCACCAAAGACAAAAACCCACATATAGGCCATAATGTTAGGAGAATAACGTTGTATTACGTGGAAAAATTCTAAGAATTAAGAAAAAAATTCTGACTATTACGACACAAAATAAGTACTTTTGGTGATCCAAAGGAAAACCAAAAGACAAAAAAGGCTAATGTATTGGGAAAAAAGTTGTACGACAAAGTTAGAACCTCAGAAAATAAAGTCGGATTTTGTGGGGAAGAAGTCGTATTTTTACAGAGTAAAAAGGTGTAAATTATTATGTTGCAAGAAAACAAATGGAACAATTGCATGAAAATAGTTATAGCGTACTGGAATGAATTCAGGATGTTCAAAGAATAACGTTGAAATGTTACAAAAATAAAAGCCGATGTTGCGAGAATGAAGTTGTATTTGTTTTTGATAAGTGAAGAATGTCAAAAATATTAAGTTCTTTGAAGTCAAAATGTTCCAAGAATAAAGTGCAAACATTACAACAAAAAAGGCCAATGTTACAATAATAAAGTCCATTGCAAATGAAACAATCTCAGCTGCCATACATTATTCAATATTTGTCTAGGTTAGAAAAAATCTTTCTAATGTGCATTCTAGCCAACCTGTACAATCACAATAAAATCTGTATGGTGATAACGAAACATTTTTGCTTGTCAAACTTATAAGACTAACTTAGTTTAGTTTATTATTTCTTCGGTCAGTGGTCATTCAAAATAAACAAAGAGTTTTACATAAACAAACAGTTGTACATTCATAAATTGAAAATGTTGCAGACCGAAAGGGTTTAGGCTGAAGTTGAACACGTATTGCGCTTAACCCTATAAACCAGGGGTTTGGAACCTGTGGCTCTCGAGCCAAATCTGGCTCTTTTGATGACTGCAACTGGCTCTCTGATAAATATTAGCTGACATTGCTTAACACGATAAGTAATGAATAATTCCGCTGGTAATCCCAGTGTTAAAAATAACGTTCAAGATATAAAACATTCTCATGCATTTTAATCCATCTGTCCGTTTTCTACTGTACCTGTCAAAAAGTCGCATTAATGGTAAGAACTATTTTATTTATTATTGGTTAGCTTCAGAATAACAATGTTATTCAAAAGAATAGTCTAACTTTTAGTTGCATTCAGTGTTAAAAAACTATTATATGGCTCTCGTGGTAATACATTTGAAAATATTTGGCTTTCAAGGCTCTCTCAGCCAAAAAGGTCCCAGACCCCTGCTATAAACAATGTTGAATATAAGATGAGTGTCCAAAAATTATGAAATTTCCTTTGCACAACATATTATAAATACAACATAAACACTTTTCTATTATATACACAGTAAAGACATGTGAAATATCCTTGTACACGTGTTAGCTTTGACTAACTTGACAATTCTTCCTTCCTTTATTTTCATAATTGAACTACTTTTGTCATGATATTTTGCATGTGTGTGTGGCCCTCATACTGTACTCCTTTCATCCAAAGTAGTCAATAATATCTTGCTTTCATCGCTAACCTCACCTCCCTCACCTTGAGTCTTATCAGAATCAGTTTGGACTTTTTTTTAATTTATTATTCTGCAAAAGGCAAAAGAAAAGCTTTATGACACTTAATCATTCCAATTATTGAGGATCTGGCCCTGAACCGATGATGCTGAACAATGTGAGCGCTCTGCACAATATTGGAGGAACTCAAGTGGTTCTGCATAGGGAAGTTGATTAAATTTTACTATTCAAACTATTGAGATGTTTAGGTCTAAGTGCATTTAATGTTCTTGCATTGGGAGCGTGTCAAGGGTATTACTAATTCAAATTAGCTGCATTATGTTGTACTGATATTAATATATTTTTTGTAAGTTAAGGACAAAGAAAAGTACACGGTCTTTTTCTCTTTATTTGAATTTAAGTAATATACATCTCTGCCAGTGACGCGCTGTCAGGGGAAGCAATTGAGGCAGTGCCTCACCTTGCCACCAGGAGGGGTAAAATGCTTAACTATGAGATGTTCAAAAAACAGAGTAAAAAAATAAGTTTGAATATTTCTCCTTTGGTCTATGCTTTCTATGTGATTTTGGTGTGGTTCCTGTATATTTGGATAATTTCCATGGTCAATATCGCAGGAAATTCTGTGTTTACTGATCAAAATAACGCAACAGACCATAAGTGAGGCAGACACAGGTGGTGCCTCCACGGCTACACACAAAGTAATAATAATAATAATAATAATATTAATAATAATAATAATGGATTAGATTTATATCGCGCTTTTCTATTGTTATATACTCAAAGCACTCACAGAGAAGTGGGAACCCATCATTCATTCACACCTGGTGGTGGTAAGCTACATCTGTAGCCACAGCTGCCCTGGGGTAGACTGACGGAAGCGTGGCTGCCAGTTTGCGCCTACGACCCCTCCGACCACCACCAATCATTCATTCATCATTCATTCACCAGTGTGAGCGGCACCGGGGGCAAAGGGTGAAGTGTCCTGCCCAAGGACACAACGGCAGCGACTTTGATGTCAATGCGTGGGAAGCGAACCTGCAACCCTCAGGTTTCTGGCATGGCGGCTCCACCCACTACGCCATCCCGTCCCTCAAAGTGTATTGAGCGTGTGTGTGAGAGGGGGCGCGTGCTGGATGGCACGGGGAAAAGGCAGGCCATGAGGCAGCAAGTACCTCTGCCTCAAAGTAGGGGGCGATATATTGTTCAATGCCTCAGGAGTGATCTGACTCGCCACACTGGGAGAAATGGGGGCGCTAAAGCTAGCAGACACATGTCTCTCCAGCGGAAGCCAGCCTTTTTTTGTTTTGTTTTTTAAACTGTATTTATAACAAACATGACATTTTTTATCAGAGTACGCCAGTGTTTGTGGGTGGTATTGCTGCTTCAGGTACAAATACAGAAAGATAAGATACACTCACAATACTTCATATATTTTGTTAAAAGAAAATCGGACCAAAAATGTCAGGCTTTCCCCTGACAGTTTGTCTATATTTTAGTTTTTTTCCTCTGCATTTGTCTGTTTCCTCTGTGTTTAGTATCTTCTGTCTTTAGTTCCTGTCTAGTGCTCTTATTTTGTCAGCTTCCTGTCTTGTTCCCTGAGTGCTGTGTTCCTCCTCAATTGCGGCTGATTGGCACCTGGCCACACCTGTTGCCAATCAGCCTGCTCCTATTTCTACCTGCTTTGTCTTGTGTCATTGCTGGATCATTGTATTGTCATTCGGATTTGTCGTTGCCATATGTGGCTCCTGTCGTGTCTTTGATTCTTTTCAGCTATTACCTGCCGTGCTACATTTTGTCCTGGTCGTCGTAGCGGTAAGCTGTTCTTATTGGCCATTAGTTATTTCCAGTTTTTCTGTTTGCTATCCTCTAGCTTCTATGCTAAAGTTCATTTTTGTTTTCTAGCTTCCAGTGCTAGCTCCCTTAGTTTGTTATTCCGTCCACGTGCGTGCTTTTTGTTTGTTCCTGTTTCTATTATTTATATTAAATAATGTCGTCATATTCTATGCCTGTCTCCGTCTTTGCATCTAGGGGTTCAAGAACAAATAACCCTGACAAAAAAGTATTTAATAACAACTTTGTCAAATACTTTCTGGACCAATTTGTCGAACCATAATATTATGATAACTTTTTTTATGAAAGCAAATTACTCCCTTCGTTTTCCTGTTATTTTAATGTGCAACCTAAATCAACAATGGTTAGAACTGCACATATTAATTTAAGTAAAAAAAAAAAAAAAGAAAAAAAACTCAAAGTACCTAGTGATCGCTGCATATCAAAATCATATAGGGTAAAATTAATGATCAAATCCGAAGGCTGAAATGTTGACACAGCTCAGGGCAGGTGTACCTAATGAATGGCGAGAAAGGACATATACCATACTTTCATATATTTGTTTAAAAAAAATCTACATGTATTTCACAGTGATACTAAAGGATCTCCGTTACAATATACTCCCTGGTGTTTTTGTTAAAGAAAGCGCCCATGCCGATGCCCTGATATGATTATATGTTAGTGTTAAATCTTTACATGCCTGTAAGACATTTGTATAAGTGAGATTAGGCAAATTAACATACATATGTATCAGCGGTTCAAGCGTGTTGACCTCAGAGTGGTGCACAATGGCTCCCCACTCCCTAATTTGCCCCTGGGCTGCCCCACGAGCATGCGGATTATCACCTGACTTCAATGGCTTCAGATGGATCATTTTTTTTTTCTCTTCCCATGAATAAAACATCAATATGGTCCCTTTGAGGATATTTCTTCTATTTGTTTATAGGCTTCTTGCACACTCACCTGGTTGCCATTGCATGTGTGTGTAAGTGTGTGTGTGTGTGTGTGTGTGCGCACAGACACAGGTTAAGGAACCTCAAAGCATGCGAGCGCCGACTTCTTCCAGCTCATTTTAGGCAAATCAAAGTGTGAAAAGTCTCTCCTGCAGCAATATCTCCTTCATCGGCTCAGGTCAAGAATGTTTATGAAGGCTGTGTGTCATATTACCTGTAATCTGCACACTGTGAACTGCTGCATTTCTGACTTCAGTGTGCTCCCAGGAGGGGAGGAAGAAGACGAAAAAAAAAAAAAAATTGCCAAAATTATCTTCCATTGCACCTTTTTTTCCGCAACAGCCTAACGTGGCAAATCAAAGCCATGCAAACGGTACATGTCGCTGTGCCCAAGGTCACCGGGAGAAAGAAGGGAGTCTGTGTACCCCCCCCCCCCTTTCCCAATAAACATGGCACATGTAGTCTCTGAAGTCTGATTCTGCCTTTAAGAAGTTTGTTTAAAAGTAGCTTGTGCAGTCAGTGGATAGAGTTCACAGGGGGTGTGCTTGAATACCACGAATATATTTACGTGGACCCCGACTTAAACAGGTTGAAAAACTTAATCGGTCGTTACAATTTAGTGGTCAATTGTACGGAATATGTACTGTACTGTGCAATCTACTAATAAAAGTTTCAATCAATCAATCAGTCAATCAATTAGGTAGGTCGGGAGTATCCAACATTTTTCCACTGAGGGCTGCACACGGAAAAATTAAAGCATGTGGTTGCCATTTCAAATTTTTTCATTTTCAAACCGTAAAGGGTCTCAGTCATTAAGATTTAAAAAATAACTCAAATTATTATTATTATTATTTTTATTTAATGCTGACACTAAAGGCCTACTGAAACCCACTACTACTGACCACACAGTCTGATAGTTTATATATCAATGATGAAATATTAACATTGCAACACATGCCAATACGGCCTTGTTAGTTTACTAAATTGCAATTTTAAAATTTCCCGGGAGTTTTTTCTTGAAAACGTCACGAAATGACGACGTGTACGCGTGACGTCACGGACTGTTAGGAAATATTAACACAGCTAAAAGTCGTCTGCTTTAACCGCATAATTACACAGTATTTTGGAGATCTGTGTTGCTGAATCCTTTGCAATTTGTTCAACTAATTTTGAAGAAGTCAAAGTAGAAAGATGGAGTTGGGAAGCTTTAGCCTTTAGCCACACAAACACACGGTGTTTCCTTGTTTAAAATTCCCGGAGGTGAAACTTTACTATGGATCAGAGCGAACATGGATCCCGACCGAATGTCAACCAGCAGGTTTCGGTGAGAGAATTGTGGTAAAATGTCGCTTCTTACCGGATATCAGCTGAGCTTATGCCGTCCATAAAGGTGCCGTCGACTTCCCTTAGACACTGGCGTCAACACACCCGTGTACACACACCTCCAACTATCAGGTACTGTTAAACTCAGTAAAAGACTAGCAACACAATAGAAAGATAAGGGATTTCCCAGAATTGTCCTAGTAAATGTGTCTATAACACATCAAAATGTTTTTTTTTTTAACTTTTTTTTTCTAGTCCGTCGCTATCAATATCCTCAATCACAAATCTTTCATCCTCGCTCAAATTAATGGGGAAATTATCGTTTTCTCGGTCCGAATAGCTGTTTTTGTTGGAGGCTCCCATGAAAATCAATGTGAATATGTGAGGAGCCATCAACATGTGACGTCATTGTCTGCGACTTCCGGTAGAGGCAGGGCTTTTTTCTGAGCACCAAAAGTTGCAAAATTTATCGTGGATGTTCTCTACTAAATCCTTTCAGCAAAAATATGGCAATATCGCGAAATGATCAAGTATGACACATAAAATGGACCTGCTATCCCCGTTTGAATAAGAAAATCTCATTTTAGTAGGCCTTTAAATCTCTATAACAACTTCAAGTTGATATAAAGCAATAATATAATAAAAAAGGTTGTATGGCTTTTCTGTCGAAAACAACTTTGTTTTTTATAGTAAAACTGAAATATGCCATATTTAGTAATTAGAGCCCTAAAACAGTGGTTCTCAACCTTTTTTCAGTGATGTACCACCTGCGAACATTTTTTTTAATTCAAGTACCCCCTAATCAGAGCAAAGCATTTTTGGTTAAAAAAAAAAGACATAAAGAAGTAAAATATAGCACTATGTCATCAGTTTCTGATTTATTAAATTGTATAACAGTGCAAAATATTGCTCATTAGTAGTGGTCTTTCTTGAACTATTTGGGAAAAACAGATATAATTAAAAAAAAATTGTTGAAAAATAAACAAGTGATTCAATTATAAATGAACATTATTTAATATAAATAATAGAACAAGAATAAACAAAAAGAACAAGAATAAACAAAAAGCACGCAGGTGGGCGGAATAACAAACTAAGGGAGCTAGCACTGGAAGCTAGAAAACAATTAAATTGTATAACAGTGCAAAATATTGCTCATTAGTAGTGGTCTTTCTTGAACTATTTGGGAAAAACAGATATAATAAAAAAAAAAAATTGTTGAAAAATAAACAAGTGATTCAATTATAAATGAAGATTTCTACACATAGAAGTAATCATCAACTTAAAGCCCCCTCTTTAGGGATTGTAATAGAGATCCATCTGGATTCATGAACTTAATTCTAAGTATTTCTTCACAAAAAAATAAATCTTTAACATCAATATTTATGGAACATGTCCACAAAAAATCGAGCTGTCAACACTGAATATTGCATTGTTGCATTTCTTTTCACAGTTTATGAACTTACATTCATATTTTGTCGAAGTATTATTCAATAAATATATTTATAAAGGATTTTCGAATTGTTGCTATTTTTAGAATATTTTTGAAAAATCTCACGCACCCCTTGGCATACCATCAAGTGCTACCAAGGGTACGCGTACCCCCATTTTAGAACCACTGCCCTAAAAGATCAATAATGCAGGACACCATTGATTTTAATTATTTAATATTTTGGAGTAATCAGAGTGGAAAGATAAATAAAATACCACTAAATATATTTGGGATCCAAAAGGTGCGCCACTCATAGTGATACATTTTTATTAGGTTTTCCTTTTACTTTCAACACTTAAGTAAAGAGATTGACTTCAGATATATCTGTCGATTTTACGTTTGAACTATTATTTTGTTGGTTTTATGCTCTTTTGTCGAATAAAACTTTGATGTTTTTATATGAGAACTACACAATATATGCGATATTTAAGTTAAAGTTAAAGTACCAATGATTGTCACACACATACTAGATGTGGCGAAATTATTCCCTGCATTTGACCCATCACCCTTGATCACCCCCTGGGAGGCGAGGGGAGCAGTGGGGAGTAGTGAGCAGCATCGATGCCACGCCCAGGAATCATTTATAGCCTTTGGTATGACTCGGCCGGGGTTTGAACTCACGACCTACTGATCTCAGGGCGGACACTCTAACCACTAGGCCACTGAGTAGGTTTACCACACAAAACATTTTAAAGTGAAGTATTTGAAGTAATTGGAGCCTTGAAAATAATTCATTATAAAATGGATTTTTTTGTCATTATTTTTGATTTTTGAGCAATGGCAAAAAAAAACAACCAAAAAACAGCCTGCATGGCAGCTTTGTGTCCACATTTCAGCTTTTTCCTTGTTAGATTTCACCTAATTCCACTTGTTTTTATGTTATTTTTTACTTTTGCAAGAGCATTTCCAAAATGTGAGGCGGGCTGGTAAGTAATTAGCTGTGTGTGCCGCAAATGGCCCCCAGGCGGCACTTTGGACACCAATGAAGTAGGTGGATAGTGGGGCCAAAATAGGTGGTGGTTATGGAAATATACCAAAAAGAATGGCGAGAACTATCAGAGGTCAAAATTAACATTTCTAATTAAACAATCTTTACAAGGGACCAGTCCGACATCTTATGTTTTTAAATGCCCTCCCTGAGAAAAGACCATTTCCAGGTTCCAACTGTTGAGTTGAGTTTGTGTTTATTTGGAACATGCATGCATACAACATGATTTCCAGTTGCTCGATTCAACATGTTCGAAAAGGAGTAGTAAGAAGCAGATCTTATTTAACCTTACCTCGTTTCCTTTTCATAGCTGCTAAAACTTTTCTTCACATCCTGTTCTCATTTGTTCACAATATACTCCATAAGTAATAACAATAACAATACAAATATTTAAGTTATATTTCATATGGTGAGATGAGTAAGATTATCTAGAAAATGGATGGATGGATGAAATAAATTCAGAATGTTTATCGTGGTTCTTCTTCTTTGTTCTTTGTAAACACTTTAAGTTTGAATAGTTTCTTGAAGTGGATCATATTAGTACATTGTTCGATTTCTTTGCTTAATCCATTCCATAATTTAATTCCATGTACTGATATACTGAAGGTCTTAAGTGTTGTACGTGCGTACAAATGTTTAAAGTACATTGACCCAGCACTGACTGGAGGAACAAAGCAGGTAAAATAGGAGCAGGCTGATTGGCAACAGGTGTGGCCAGGTGCCAATCAGCCGTAGCTGAGGAGGAACACAGCACTCAGGGAACAAGACAGGAAGCTGACAAAATAAGAGCACTAGACAGGAACTAAAGACAGGAGATACTAAACACAGAGGAAAAAGACAAATGCAGAGGAAAAAACTAAAACATAGACAAACTGTCAGGGGAAAGCCTGACAATGTTGTTGTTAAGATAGAATATACATTCAATGACAGCTAACACTAGCTATCCAAATTGCTATTATTAGCTAACAACGCCTAAAGCGAATGCTCTTGCATGTGTTAGGTACGTACTTAATTATGTACCAGAAGCCGTAAGAGGGCGGGATATACTGCCTAAAATATATTGGAAAGTTGGCGCCCTCAAGGCATCTGTGCAGACAGCCCATTTAATATTTAGTGTACAATTATGACTGTGAAGTTACCACATTTTCAGTAATAACTTCATTGCAAATAACCGTAAATGCAGTTGCTGCAAATAAAACTGAGGATATTTCACAGTAAACAACTGTAAATGTTTCTGGGAAAGCAATGCGATTATAAACCAATAATTTGCTCGGATTTACAATGAAAATGTTTGCAGTGTAATTTAGGGCAGTGGTTCTCAAATGGGGGTCTGCGTACCCTCGGAGGTACTTGAAGGTATGCCAAGGGGTACGTGATATTATTAAAAAATATTCTAAAAATTGCAACAATTCAAAAATTCTTTATGAATATATTTATTGAATAATACTTCAACAAGTTAGGGTGATATTAGCTTATTTTCTGTCTGATAAGATAATTCTTCTCACTAAGCAGATTTTATATTTTACTTCATTAAAGGGTTTTGGTCCTAAATGATCTCAGTAAGATATTACAGCTTGTTGCTGATATTTGATGACCTATATTGAGTAAAACATGCTCAAAACTAGAATATCAATTGTTGCAAAGCTGTGTCATCAACACTCACAAGTATAAAACTACCTTTTTAAAGTGATAATTTCTTACTTCAAGCATGAAAAAAAAAAATCATGGTGCCAAGCGCATATCATTATGTCAAGATAATGGCACTAGCATGAATTTAAGAATATTTTTCAACATATTGAGCAAAAGGGTCTCATTTGTTTTTCTACCCAGAAAAGAGCACTTGTTATTAGTGAGAATATATTTATTTTAAGGTATTTTTGGATTAATTGGGGTTAGCTAATTTTATTTGTTTTGTAAAGTCTTGACAAGCCGAATTTTCTTGTTCTATTGGCAGATAATTTTGCTTAGTTCAAATAAAATACCCCTAATTTTTGGATTTTGTTTTTCTTGTTTTTTGAACACTGACTTTTTGCAGTGAAACTATGAATTTAAGTTCATAAACTGCGAAAAGAAATGAAACAATGAAATATTCAGTGTTGACAGCTAAATTTGTTGTGGACATGTTCCATAAATATTGATGTTAAAGATTTCTTTTTTTGTGACGAAATGTTTAGAATTAAGTTCATGAATTCAGATGGATTTATATTACAATCCCTAAAGGGCTCTTTAAGTTGATGATTACTTCTATGTGTAGAAATCTTTATTTATAATTGAATCACTTGTTTATTTTTCAACAAGTTTTTAGTTATTTTTATATCTTTTTTTCCAAATAGTTCAAGAAAGACCACTACCAATGAGCAATATTTTGCACTGTTATACAATTTAATACATCAGAAACTGATGACATAGTGCTGTATTTTACTTCTTTATCTCTTTTTTTTCAAACAAAAATGCTTTGCTCTGATTAGGGGGTACTTGAATTAAAAAAAAATGTTCACAGGGGGTACATCACTGAAAAAAGGTTGAGAACCACTGATTTAGGGCTTCAAACAATAACATTTATATTGGACTCTTGCCATATTTTGCTAAGCAGCCAGGACAGAGACACAACTTTGAATGCTAAATTAATTTAAGAGTTGGTGTTTTCACAAGCTTATACGGTTGGGGATGTTTTATTTAATGGCAACACTTCCGAGTGGCTAAAGGCACTAAGATTCATGACACTTTAACCATTCCACTATGACTTAATCATTGCTTAATATAAAATTGTAAATGTATGCATTTTGGTTCTAAGTAAAACTGTACAGTAGGTGTTGTAGGACAAACATTATCTTTAAAAAAAAAAAAAAAAAATCACAAGGACTGTATTGTACTTTTTTACAATTCCTTTTTGTCTGTAAAATGCTTTTTTTTTGCTATGGTTACATGACTTGCTTTCATGAAAAACAATTGTATTCAGTAGATATAAAATATGTGACAGTAACTTTAACAATCGTGCAGATTAATTCATGGCATGAATTAATTTGAATGAACTTAACACATCTGGAAATAAAACCACAACAATACAGTAACTCTCAAAGGGCTAACAGTATAATGAAAGGCAGTATGAAACTAATGAGGACGTTTGTAGGTTTTTAAAACACAAGCCTTGCAAAAAAAAAATACCACTCCACAGCTCCCACTGCTGTCCAAAGTGACTTACTACACTAATAACTTGAAGCTCTCTATTGAACATATGAAATAAGACAATTGAAAAACAATAAATGTAATAAAGTAAAAGATAAAAAAGTAACGTAGAGGTTCAAATGAATTTTTGGAGATTACGAAAAGATTGTATGGGTGAGTGACAGTCACTAAAAAGATTAAATTAATAGGATAAAAAACAAAAGAAGCGTATACGATTATTCTGTGAATCCATCAGTATATTAAAAAAAACGTCATGCGTGAAGCCCAAAAGAAATATTTCTTTAAACCGAAGTGACATTTTTTTGTTCTATTTCCAAATGACCGCTGGCAGAGATTGTCGGCTTTGGTATTAATGCTCAGGTTTTTCAAGGAGAGGGGGGCGGGCGAAAAAAAAATACATTTATCATGAGTAGAAATAATGAAGTTGAAGAGCTGATGCCCTGAGGAGAAGTCGCAAAGAATTCTATCTATCTGTAACACAGGACACAAGCAAAAAAGATAAGTACCTGTCAGTTGGCGTACTCTGCAACGTGTGCCTACCAATGTGGGAGATTATTTTACCCATTACAGCAAAAGATCTGGGGGGCTAAAAGACTGCACCTTTTAATGACGACAAATCATTTCCCTCCTGCACACTCCTGACTGAGCGAGTCGCTTAATGCCAGCAGTTGCAAGGCCCTCTCGCTCACTTTCAAAGAGGAAATATTGCCAACACTCATTCACAGGGATTATTTATTTGGCTTTAACAGGATTACAGGAGTGCAGTGTGCGCATTGTAATATCGCAGTTTAGCAGTCAAAATGCTTGCAGACGTGTTGTAATTAACAGAATAGATATTTGCCAAATGATATGTCGGCGAACAACTATTTTTTGGAGGGCCTGTCTTTTATGGGGAGACTGTCCTAAACTTCTTGTCATAAGAGCTATTATTATTCATTTGTATTACAGTTTTTCTCCAATAGCTTACGCACTCAATTTTACATTTTCACACAGTTAACAAAAGTCTACACACAGTAAACAAAACCACTGTACAGATTTGCCGAATATTAGGCATAGAGTAGGGGTGTAACGGTACGTGTATTTGTATTGAACCGTTTCGGTACGGGGGTTTCGGTTCGGTACGAGGGTGTATCGAACGAGTTTATATGCTAAAGTCTTAACAAGCTGCTCTGCTTTCTGCCTCTGTCTGAGCAGTGAGCACCCAGCATTGTCCTGCCCACACAACCATCTGATTGGTTACATACAAAGCCAATCAGCATTGCGCATTCAGAGCGATTTAACAGCCAATCAGCAGTGCGTATTCCGAACGCATGTTGTAAATGCTTCATTATCGAAGCAGATATGTGCGTTTAGCAGCGGACATCGTACCCTCCCCAAATTATAAAAAACACTTTCCAGTCACAACTATTACAAACATCACTATAAGCCCGTTGCCATTCTAGAACAGGGGTCGGGAACTTTTTTGGCTGAGAGAGCCATGAAAGCCAAATATTTTAAAATGTATTTCCGTGAGAGTCATATAATATTTTTTAACACTGAATACAACTAAATGCATGCATTTTTATTTAATACCAACATTTTTAGAGTACAATAAGTCTCTCAAGATTCAGCTCGGCCCCCAATCCCTTTGTTATTCTGAAGCTATCCAATAATAAATAAAATACTTCTTACCATTAATGCGACTTCTGGAACTGAGAGCCAGATGCAGTCATCAAAAGAGCCACATCTGGCTCTGGAGCCATAGGTTCCCTACCCCTGTTCTAGAAACTTAAACTGCAGCTCAGCTCGCTCACATTTCTGGCTTGAGGTGACGTGAAGGCTAATTATCTTTTAGCGTTACGTTAGCTCATTTTGCTGTGTGTGTGTGTGCGTGCGTGTGTGTGTGTTAGGGAACGCAAAGCCCTGTCTGTCTGTTATTTCACATGAACTAACATGAACTCCATAGATATCAGGGATGAGTAGTCTATCCTTTTGCAGTTGTACTATTTTTCAGCTATAGTTACATTAATCAGTAATGTAGCAGCCTAGTTTTGAATGGCAGGGTCCCTGCTATCACATGTTGACAAAAATATAACATTTACATAATAAAAGTCAACTACAGGCTTCCCAAATGCTGTAATAAATTAAGTATGATGAGTTGACTTGAAACTGTTTAATGTTGAAGTGAAGTGAATTATATTTATACAGCACTTTTCTCTAGTGACTCAAAGCGCTTTACATAGTGAAACCCAATATCGAAGTTACATTTAAACCAGTGGCACTGGGAGCACGTGGGTAAAGTGTCTTGCCCAAGGACACAACGGCAGTGAATAGAATGGCGGCAGCCGGAATCGAACCTGCAACCCTCAAGTTGCTGACACAGCCACTCTACCAACCGAGCTATACCGCCCCACTTTTTATATGTAGAAGAAAGGTTTTGTCATTTTATTTAATCAAAGCAACAACTTGAGGCAGTTTAATGTGGATTAACGTGGGCAGAATTATTATAGTGTTCCCAAAGTTAAAAGGATAAAGCCATTCACACACTAGGGCCAATTTAGTGTTGCCAATCAACCTATCCCCAGGTGCATGTCTTCGGAAGTGGGAGGAAGCCGGAGTACCCGGAAGGAACCCACGCATTCACGGGGAGAACATGCAAACTTAACACAGAAAGATCCCGAGCCTGGATTTGAACCCAGGACTGCAGGACCTTCGTATTGTGAGGCAGACGCACTAACCCCTCTCCCACCGTGAAGCAGAGGGGTAAATAATCAAATGTATATACTTGTTCTTATGCTTTCTGAGCTCATTATGTTCACTGCTTGCTGTACATATCCTACGAAGTCAGACCTACACTGTTACTATGTCCATTTCTCAGAAGATATAATTGTTGATGACTGAAGTGCTGATAATAACCGTTAGGTTTATCTATAACCCATAAAGTAGGCAGGCACGGAGCTATTTCTCAGCGTGTGTTTATTCCAGCCGGCACGTTAATTAATACACGGACACAAAACAGCCAGATTCTCATCATGCATTGTTTCAAAACTAAGGCAAGTAGTAATGTCCAAAAACACAACAGTGACGAAGCAGAAAAATAAAGAAGAGACATGGCGACGACCAGTAAGAAGAAGAAGTACGCTTGCAAGTTCCAAAATGATTGGAAAATAATTTCAGTTCATCTAGGACAGCTCGAAGGGGAGGGGGTATGCTGCCTGCAAATTTTGTAGATCAGACTTCCTATTGAACACGGTGGCTGAACGGATATACTAATTCATGAACGTATATATATATATATATATATATATATATATATATATATATATATATATATATATATATATATATATATATATATATATATATATATAACTTGAGAGATGGTGGTGGTTTTTGGGATGTGGGGGTATTTCATTTATATATATATATATATATATATATATATATACATATACATATATATATATATATATTTGGTTGCTCTCGTACACTACCCTATTTAAAATAAGTACGTACAGTTTTTTCCATTGACTTACAAACAATTTTACTAACTGTGTGTCTTTTTTCAAAAGGATTTTCACACTTTTGCAAACACAACAATACATTTTCTTAATTCCTATATTATTTGCAAAATGACACACTTTGGTCAAAACATATGCCCATTCATCAAAATAAAGCAAGCATTTTTAAAAATGCCGTTTTATCGTCATCTCACTCACACAGAGTTAAAATGATAAGACACTATCGGAGTACATACTTGCCAAACTTGAGAGATGGTGGTGGTTTTTGGGATGTGGGGGTATTTCATTTATGTATATATATATATATATATATATATATAAAAATGTATATATATATATATATAAATGTATATATATAAATGTATATATAAATGTATATATATATATATATATATATATATATATATAAATGTATATATATATATAAATGTATATATATATATAAATGTATATATATATATGTATGTATATATATATACGTATATATATACATACATATATATATATATATACACACATTTATATATATATATATACATTTATATATATATATATATATATATATATATATATATATGTATATATATATATATATGTATATATATATATATATATATATATGTGTGTATATATATATATATATATGTATATATATATACATATATATATATATACATATATATATATATATATATACATATATATATATATATATATATATACATATATATATATATATATATATACATATATATATATATATATATATATACATATATATATATATATATATATATATATATATATATATATATATAAATGAAATACCCCCACATCCCAAAAACCACCACCATCTCTCAAGTTTGGCAAGTATGCACTCCGATAGTGTCTTATCATTTTAACTCTGTGTGAGTGAGATGACGATAAAACGGCATTTTTAAAAATGCTTGCTTTATTTTGATGAATGGGCATATGTTTTGACCAAAGTGTGTCATTTTGCAAATAATATAGGAATTAAGAAAATGTATTGTTGTGTTTGCAAAAGTGTGAAAATCCTTTTGAAAAAAGACACACAGTTAGTAAAATTGTTTGTAAGTCAATGGAAAAAACTGTACACACTTATTCTAAATAGGGTATTGTACGAGAGCAACCAAATTCACTGCACAATAGCTGCATCAGACAAAAATAATGGACTTCAGGTTTAAGTGGGGTAAATATTAAAACCTACACTCAGTATGATCCAGTACATCTATGCATTCAACTATTAAACTAATAACTCTTTTACAGCGTTACTGAAACTGAGCATGACCACCTACTACTGTATTAGAACCTAATAGGTCGCAGATTCCTATAGCCAACAAAGCCATCATTTTTACGTCTTATCAAATGTGGCAGAAAATCCAACCTGTACGATCTCAGAACACGGCTGCCTCATAAAATGCACCATTAGTTCTACTGATGAACAAGCATGACTTCATACTTTGATTGGCGCTAATGCGAAGTGTCCTCAGAACCAATCTATTATGAATGGCTCTAAAAAACACATAAGCAGGGGGGGATTTGAGAGTTTAGGTACTCTTGTTAGCCATTTCATCATATTTTGCTGCATCCAAATAGTTGAACTAGTTTCTGTGTTTCTTTAGAGAGGTTACAGTGGGGACTTTTGTGACATTTTAGCCGTTTTTGTGACTTGTACATGCAAAAACAAGCATGCAGTGAAAAAAAAATGCTCCAGGGTGGCTATGGACAAGGCGTCCACTGAATCAACTCTTATCTTGGTAATCCTTATCAATAGCTATTTAACCTCGGATTTCAACTGAACGCGTAACAGTTGCATACCGGAACACACCTGCCGGCGCACTCTTTCCGTTTTTAGTCAAGTCAATATGTCAATTTCCCCCTCCCATGGAACATCACCGACTTGATTTGGCCGTCCCGCATTCCAGCGCTAAATATGAATGAATGAATGAAATAAGTTTATTTCGGTCATATAATCAATCAAATCAAATCAAATCAATCAACCATTGTGTGTGATCAGTTTTACAGTACATGTTATATGTATACAATAATGCACATTTACACACGAAAGAGAAGAAAAAGAATGACCAAAAAAGGAATAGGCTGAAGCCAAAGCTTATATTTGCCTATCCTATACCTTCACAGAAAATTAGATTGCCTGGAACATCAACATAAAAAAAATAATCAATCAAAAATCAATGGGATGAAAGTAACTGTAACTATATTTTATAATTTTCAATTATTTCACCTTTCAATGTTTTCTTAAACCTTACCAAAGAAGTGCATGTCTTCAGCTCATCACTGAGCTTGTTCCACTATTTAACTCCTAAAACTGTAATACATTTGTATTTTATATTTGTTCTCGCTTTACCTATTTCAAAAATCGATATCCCCTGTAAATTATAGTTTTCTCCTCTTAAATGAAATAGCCTGAGAATACAAGCTGGAAGGCTGTTGTTTTTTACTCGAAACATAATTTCCATTGTTTTTAAAAACACAATGTCTGAAAATTTTAATACATTTGAACTCATAAATAATGGATTGGTATGTTCATAGTAGCACGCTTTGTATATCAATCAATCAATCAATGTTTACTTATATAGCCCTAAATCACTAGTGTCTCAAAGGGCTGCACAAACCACCACGACATCCTCGGTAGGCCCACATAAGGGCAAGGAAAACTCACACCCAGTGGGACATCGGTGACAATGATGACTATGAGAACCTTAGAGAGGAGGAAAGCAATGGATGTCGAGCGGGTCTAACATGATACTGTGAAAGTTCAATCCATAATGGATCCAACACAGTCGCGAGAGTCCAGTCCAAAGCGGATCCAACACAGCAGCGAGAGTCCCGTTCACAGCGGAGCCAGCAGGAAACCATCCCAAGCGGAGGCGGATCAGCATCGCAGAGATGTCCCCAGCCGATACACAGGCAAGCAGTACATGGCCACCGGATCGGACCGGACCCCCTCCACAAGGGAGAGTGGGACATAGAAGAAAAAGAAAAGAAACTGCAGATCAACTGGTCTAAAAAGGGAGTCTATTTAAAGGCTAGAGTATACAAATGAGTTTTAAGGTGAGACTTAAATGCTTCTACTAGCTTCTATTTTTCTTCCCGACGCCGCACCAAATCTGTTCAATTCAGATAAAATCTTCTAGTGTTGGACAGGAAGTCATGCAAAAACACAAAGTATTAGTAAATAATTCAATGTATATACAATGATAATTAACTTGTGTGATGACTGTATTACGCTGATAGTTTATTTTTGTACCATGGATTGATTAACGTGGACCCTGACTTAAACAAGTTAAAAAACTTATTCGGGTGTTACCATTTAGTGGTCAATTGTACGGAATATGTACTGAACTGTACAATCTACTAATAAAAGTTTCAATCAATCAATCCGTTTACTTTCAAATTAAAATACTCCGTCTTCGAGGCGGATCGTATTTTACACTTTGAAAGGGCGGCAATGGACATGAAGTCAACTTGTGAGAGGTTTTCAGACTTAATTTCATCTTCTTGGCACAAATGGATAA